>NC_138725.1:72716468-73014808 GCF_965113295.1 Leuciscus leuciscus | reverse complement strand
CAAACCAACTTACAGCTTGACAGCAGTTCATTTCACATTCAAAATGCACTGAAACTTCATTCATGTGTCAGATCAACTCATTCTTCCAGAACACTAGAAAAGGTTTTACCCCCAAAAAACACACGTTAAATAAAAAAACACAAATAACAGGAAGCATTATAAAATATTTCTGCTGTTTTCTGTTGTTCAGAATTCACAACATTATATGTTACATGGTCATTGTTTACAGTACAGTACACATTTTCCCCCAAGTTTCCCCTTTTTATAGATGGTGATGAAACTGAAAGATTAATACCTGTATGTGTTCAGCTACATCTAATTGTTTTGATAGTATTTAATTTTTTAGATTCTGAATATATTTTACTACGGTATTACTGTAGAAGTGTTGCAAATGTCTGTGTCATTCAATGTTGTATTAATGCATTCAGTGACTACATCTTCCAAACTACATATTTCACTTAGACACAACCACTGCCAAAACTCAGAGCCCATTTTTATACACTCTTTTATACACTCAAAACTGTTAAACATAATTGAAAGATCTTATAAACATTGAGATCTTTCAATTTAAATGAATTAATTTCTCACTTAAACACAAAGACCAACAGAACTTGATTTACTATACAGGCTTATTTGCACATGCTTACATATTATTTCCAAGACTGTGTTATTTAATTTAAAAACCTAAGCTAGACTGAAATGTGTAATATTTCTACCGTATACCACATTGATATATATTATTCTGAAATATTATTTTTTTTAAATCAGAAAAAATAAGATGTAGCTAAACACATACACAAGTCTTAGTCTTTCATTTTCATCACCATCTATACAAAAGGTTTGTACATTAATGTAAACATGAACCATGTAACATAAACTGCATTGAATTCTGAACAGCAGAAAATAGTGCATATTGCTGCCTGTTGTTTGTGTGTTTTTTGTTTTGTATATTTAATTTATGTTTGTTGGCTGAAACCTTCACTAGAGTTCTGAAAGAATGCCTTAATTTGAGACATGAATGATGTGTTTTGGTAGTTTTATTGTATGTTGGTTCATTAATGTTAAGTAATATCACTTAAATTAAGTGTAACAATTTTTAGGTCAGCATTTTTTCACCATTCCATGCCCATTTCCACACAAGTTAGTGTACATGCTAAAGATAAGCAGCAGCAGTATGCATGCACATGTTATATTCATTTCATTACACAAATTTACTTATTTTGTCCACTGTTTGATAATAAAGAATGACACGTTTGATTGCTTTTACATTTAGCAGTATCTCTGAATGTGATGGCGATGTTCATAATAACACTAAAACACCAGTCTCAGACAGCTACATAGTATCGGCCTGGATCTGGCCCACATCTGGAATCCACACAGCCCGGATGTGGGCCGGATCTGGGCCAACACTATGTTGCTGTCTGGGTTTATTGCCCTAAAAAATACACTGTAAAAAAAATACACAAAGGTCAAAACTCAATTTTATGTTGATTGTTGCATTTAAAATATTCAGATGGTTCAACTAAAGTGCCAGTGTTAAAATACATTGAGAATACTATGACTAACCGGTTAACTGACAGTAAGAATTTTGATGTATTATTACAATCAGTGGTTTCAAGTTTAATTAATTTATAAAGTACATTTAAAACAGCCACAAGACTGGCCAAAGTGCTGTACAAGACAACTAAATACGTATCCTAAATATACACACTCTAATACACAAAAATATAATATAATATATACATTTAAAAAAAAAAAAAATCAATACGCCAGAGAAAACAAATACCTTTTTAAAAGAGACTTAAAAATTGTTAGGGAAGATTCGACTCTAATCTCTAATGGCTTGTTTTCACTGAGCGGTACGGTACGGTACGGTATGCATTTATTTCCGTTTCCACTGTCAAAAGTTGTGAATGGTACCAAAAAGCCGAACCTTAACACTTTTTGGGTACCCTTCCGTTGGGGTACCAGCACAGTGGTATGGTACTAAAGGGTGGAGCTAGACTAACTGCAGGACGTTGATTGGTTGACAGAGAATCGTCACTTGCGCGTGCTACAAGGGGAATGACAACATAAGAAGCGCCATCTTTTAATTTACAGTTGACATATAATACTACTGTTACTGTGTCACGAAATGTAAATTTAAGAGTTTTTCAGGCGAGAATGTAGTTGTTTAAAGCTCAAATCTGTGGTTTATTTATAAAGATTTATGAAAATTTGATCCAGGTTGTGAGATCCAGGCAATCACCATTTGTGTGGCTATAATGTTTAAGATTTCTTTAAATGAAAACGAAAAGAGGCAGTGTGGTGTTTTATAACATATTTTGTTTTATTGTTGCCTAAAATGTACATGCAGAGATAACCGGAGTAGCAGAGCGAGCTGACTGACGCTTTGAAGAACGTGCTGTTCCATTAGCAGAATTACCGGACTCGCGTCCTCGGGAGTCATTCTCCTGAGCTGGACTTGGCAAGTCCAAACTGTGCGTACTTGCTATTGAGAAACGCCTAATGTTTCTGCTGATATGGGTGCTTGCAGCATTTTGGTTCTGCTAGACATTAGCGCTGCTTTTGACACTATATGTCATATCATCCTCCTTGACAGGTTGCGTGTTTTGTTAGGCACCTCTGGCATCTCTTTGCAGTATATTTATTTGGGGAAGAACAAATCGGAGGCAACATTAGTACAGCAGGGCGTCCCGCAGGGGTCAGTACTAGGACCTACTTTGTTCTGCATCTATATGTTGCCGCTTGGTGACATTATTAGAAAGTACGGTACGGGGTTTTTCCTTGTTATGCTGATGACATGCAGATCTATGTTAGCTCACTCCCTGATCCAAATCTCGCAATTACAGCTCTTACCGTATGTCTGGAAGAAATAAAGGTATGGATGCATGACAACTATCTTAAGCTTAACAAATCAAAAATGGAACTGTTACTTTTTGGTATGCTGACAGATTTGCACAAACATAACTGTCTAAGTCTGTTTTCTGATTCTGAATTATTGTCTCCAGCATCACAAGTGCGAAATCTAGGTGTTATCTTTGATCCGCATTTGTCATTTGATGCCCATATCAAAATGGTTTCAAAATCTGCATTTTTCCATCTTAAAAATATTGCCAGAATTCAAACTTATTTATCCCTGTCAGATGCAGAAAGGCTTATTCATGCATTTAATACATTCATATGATAGCACTTTATTGCGTGTAATTCACCTTATTCCGCCCCGCCCACTTTTAATACTTTGCGCTTCCGCAATTTGTCATCAGCCCAAAGTAAGATGACAAAACGAACGTAATGGCGTCACCCTCGTGGAAAATAAGGTGAATACACATGTCATGCACCCTACAACACTAATCCTAACCAAACATATAATACATATTACATATTACACACCATTACTAAACCTACCCTAAACCCACCCATGCGTATCATATGCACACAGAAACTCCTTTTCGCGTATAAATTGCACAATAAACACAATGTGTGCTATAGAGACACATTTAGTGTGACCGGGTTGGAATGACATACCAATTTCACAAATTCACGTTTATGTTGTTTACATGCAGATGGTAAAGGCATCGTTTTCAAAACCTTGCACTTTGAAACTCGTTTTCAAAAGCTTGCATTGTCAGGTGAAAATTGAAAATTATGTCCTGAAGTGTCCATTCTTTATTGCACTTTAGTTTTGTTAATTGTTCATTTAAGTTGGCCTATTTATTATATATACAGTTATATATACACTTTTATTCTGGTTTACTGTGTTCACAGAAGCACTGCGGGTGCTTGATGTGTGAATCCTCATGTTCTGTTGTTTATGCTGCTATTTGCACATGTAAATCTACATTTTTTAGGTTTTTGAATTGGTCACAGACACCTATCTATTCTAAGTCCATTTAATTCTAATCTAACCTTCAAATCATGTCAGTTAACTGATGATGACTGGTTAACAACCATCAGCTTTCAGTCAGAAAACAAAATGTTAAATGAACATCCCTACTTCATATATTTCAACTGAACCAACTAAAAATGTTCAGTGCAGCAAGTCGACATAACATTTTGAGATTGACCTCCAAAATCTTTACAGTGTGTTTGTGATGGCAAGAAATGTACAAAGCAGCCAAACACGTATCGTTCTTTACCATCCAACTGGGGACGCGAAGTTCATTTTGATTAATAAAATCATTATTCACTGTATAAAGTATGCTTTACGCTATACTAAATATAGGTCACTATAGTGACCTGAAATCGTTACCTTAAAGAGCTATTTCTGTTTGATTAATCCTATAAACCCTAAAGGGACTGCATAACCAAGCATAGAAAGTAAAAAAAATATATTATGAATGATAAGAGGATATTCTCGCCTCTGCTTTTGAACTGTTGCTGCCGGACCGTCTGTATTTTTTACCCCGTTGTAGATTTAAATGGTCTTTCCTCAAGCAATTCAATTCAATTTAGTCTGTCTTTATTTTGTAACTATAGTTACAAAATAAAGACAGACTTAACTGTTCACACACACACACACACACACACACACAGTTCCATTGCAGGCTATTGCGAGTCCCCTCTTGTATAGGTAGAAATCGTTCAGAGATGATATTCCATCTTGGCATGTTTAAAATATTATTATTTTTTTGCATATTTGAAGTTATATTATGAAAAAAGACCTTAAAAGAAAATTGTGTATTTCATTTTTGTTTCTTCAAAATGACCAGATGCAGCAAGTCAACTCAAAAGTTTTGAATTAGATCAAGAAAGGTCCACTGTTGGATGGTAACGAACGACATATGTTTGGTTGCATTTAAATTTAGCAATATTTCAAACACTGAATATCTCTGTACATCAACATCCTAGAAACAAAGGAAACAGAAAAATAAGGACATGTCTATTGATTTTTTTTAAGAGTAGAAATTATGTTTTAATTAATAGGCAGCCAATACTATCAGTCACATTATTAATATCTTAATAATATAATAATAATTACATTATAATTATGACATTGAGTTGCAGATCCCCTCTTGGCATGTTTTTTTTTTTTATATATATAAAAAAATGCATATTTGAAGTTATATTATGAGAAATATAATATAATATATATGGTAACCCTTTATAATAACTGCATCCTATTAATCATTAGTTAAGCATTGGTAAACAGATAAATCATTATTCATAAAGCAGACATTAATAAGCAGTTTATAAATACACCTTTAAACGCTGTATTATTGAGTTAGAAGCATATCTATAATGTGTTTAATAATTGCATTTTCATACTTTATTAAATATTAATTATCAATTTATCATTTCTAAATGAAGTATAGCATTATTTACAAACCAGTTATTTAGGTGTTTACAGTGATTAATAAGATCACTTAGAAAGTGTGAGTAAATATAGTAGATTCAGGGAGTTATAAAGCATTTAGTAGTGGTCAGTTCACTATTTTGCGAGCTCATCTAAAGTGAGGACTAGTTATGCTTTGTAAATAATTTATAAAGGAGATTTAAAGACTCAGTTATCTTCTAAACAGAAAAAGGGAACAAACACACACAGTGATAGAGAACATAGAAATATTAACAGCCTTTAAATCTCCTTTATAAATGCTTTACAAGGCATAACTAGTCCTCACTTTAGATGAGCTCACAAAAACTCGTTTTCAAAAGCTTGCATTGTCAGGCCCCCAAAATGGCATTTTCGTTGAAATGAACGGCCAAAACGTTTTCAGTTTTCAGTTGAAAATGATGTCGTGTAAACAGACCCTAAAGCGTGTATTATTTATTGCACTTTAGTTTTGTTAATTGTTCATTTAAGTTGGCCTATTTATGATATATACAGTTATATATACACTTTTATTCTGGTTTACTGTGTTCACAGAAGCACTGCGGGTGCTTGATGTGTGAATCCTCATGTTCTGTTGTTTATGCTGCTATTTGCACATGTAAATCTACATTTTTTAGGTATTTGAATCGGTCACAGACTATTCTATTCTAAGTCCATTTAATTCTAATCTAACCTTCAAATCATGTCAGTTAACTGATGATGACTGGTTAACAACCATCAGCTTTCAGTCAGAAAACAAAATGTTAAATGAACATCCCTACTTCATATATTTCAACTGAACCAACTAAAAATGTTCAGTGCAGCAAGTCGACATAACATTTTGAGATTGACCTCCAAAATCTTTACAGTGTGTTTGTGATGGCAAGAAATGTACAAAGCAGCCAAACACGTATCGTTCTTTACCATCCAACTGGGGACGCGAAGTTCATTTTGATTAATAAAATCATTATTCACTGTATAAAGTATGCTTTACGCTATACTAAATATAGGTCACTATAGTGACCTGAAATCGTTACCTTAAAGAGCTATTTCTGTTTGATTAATCCTATAAACCCTAAAGGGACTGCATAACCAAGCATAGAAAGTAAAAAAAATATATTATGAATGATAAGAGGATATTCTCGCCTCTGCTTTTGAACTGTTGCTGCCGGACCGTCTGTATTTTTTACCCCGTTGTAGATTTAAATGGTCTTTCCTCAAGCAATTACATTCAATTAAGTCTGTCTTTATTTTGTAACTATAGTTACAAAATAAAGACAGACTTAACTGTTCACACACACACACACACACAGTTCCATTGCAGGCTATTGCGAGTCCCCTCTTGTACAGGTAGAAATCGTTCAGAGATGATATTCCATCTTGGCATGTTTAAAATATTATTATTTTTTGCATATTTGAAGTTATATTATGAAAAAAGACCTTAAAAGAAAATTGTGTATTTCATTTTTGTTTCTTCAAAATGACCAGATGCAGCAAGTCAACTCAAAAGTTTTGAATTAGATCAAGAAAGGTCCACTGTTGGATGGTAACGAACGACATATGTTTGGTTGCATTTAAATTTAGCAATATTTCAAACACTGAATATCTCTGTACATCAACATCCTAGAAACAAAGGAAACAGAAAAATAAGGACATGTCTATTGATTTTTTTTAAGAGTAGAAATTATGTTTTAATTAATAGGCAGCCAATACTATCAGTCACATTATTAATATCTTAATAATATAATAATAATTACATTATAATTATGACATTTAGTTGCAGATCCCCTCTTGGCATGTTTTTTAAATTTTTTTATAAAAAAATGCATATTTGAAGTTATATTATGAAAAATATAATATAATATATATGGTAACCCTTTATAATAACTATCCTATTAATCATTAGTTAAGCATTAGTAAACAGTTAAATCATAATTCATAAAGCAGACATTAATAAGCTGTTTATAAATACAGCTTTAAATGCTGTATTATTGATTTAGAAGGATATCTATAATGTGTTTAATAATTGTATTTTCATACTTTATTAATTATCAATTTATCATTTCTAAATGAAGTATAGCATTATTTACAAAGCAGTTATTTAGGAGTTGTCAGTGATTAATAAGATCACTTAGAGTAAATTTAGTAGATTCAGGGAGTTATAAAGCATTTAGTAGTGGTCAGTTCACTATTTTGTGAGCAAAAGTGAGGACTAGTTATGCTTAAAGCATTTATAAAGGAGATTTAAAGACTAATTTATCTTCTAAACAGAAAAAGGAAACACACACAACACAACACAGTGATAGAGAACATAGAAATATGAACAGCCTTTAAATCTCCTACATAACTAGCATAACTAGTCCTCACTTTAGATGAGCTCACAAAAAATAGTGAACTGACCTCTACTAAATGTTTTATAACTACCTGAACTACAGTAGAAATACATGTTAATAAAGCATTTATTAACACACTAAGTAACTATTACTATATGTCTGAATAATAAGTGTATGATGTATGAATGTACATTGAAATAGTTGAATCATTTACTCACACTTTCTAAGGGATCTTATGAACCACTGACAACTCCTAAATAACTGCTTTGTAAATGATGCTATACTTCATTTAGAAATGATAAATTGATCATTAATAAAGTATGAAAATACAATTATTAAACACATTATAGATATGCTTTTAAAACAGGAATAAAGCATTTATAACTGCATTTATATACTGCTTATTAGTGTATATTAATGCTTTATAAATTAATTAACTGTTTACTAATGCTTAACTAATGATTAATAGCGTGGAGTTATTATTAAGTGTTACTGAAAGCTCCTGAACTAAGCAGTTAAACAGCAGCTCTACAGTCTCAGAGCCTCTCTAGGACAGCAGCCATTCAGACAATAGAGAAGTGTGAACGACGTGTGTTAATGGGCCACTGCAGTTCCTGCTCCAGCCTACAGGAGCGCTGCTGAGTATGGACTTAAACACACACACACATGTAAGTCCCCACTTGGTCAAAAATGTAAAAAATTAACCAGAGCGTGTTTTAGCTGATTTTAACATGTTTTAAAGCATGACCAACAGGGGACTTGAAAAATGTCCCCACTTGGCTCGACGGTCCCCTGTTAGTGAGTGTGTAACGACACCAAGGTCCCCTCTTAGATAGATAGACGAGTACACACACACACACACACACACACACACACACACACACACACACACACACACACACACACACACAGAGAGAGAGAGAGAGAGAGAGAGAGAGATTATTACACATAAAACAGAAGTTTCTCATATTGTGAACACAACTTTTCTTTCTTTCTTTCTTTCTTTCTTTTTCTTTCTTTCCTTCTTTCTTTCTCTCTCTCTCTTTGTTTGTTTCTTTCTGTCTTTCTTTGTTTGTTTGTTTGTTTGTTTCTGTCTTTCTTTGTTTGTTTGTTTGTTTGTTTCTGTCTTTCTTTTTCTTTCTTTCTTTCTTTCTTTCTTTCTTTCTTTCTTTCTTTCTTTCTTTCTTTCTTTCTTTCTCTCTCTCTCTTTGTTTGTTTCTTTCTGTCTTTCTTTCTTTTTCTTTCTGTCTGTCTTTCTTTCTTTCTTTCTTTCTTTTTCTTTCTTTCTCTCTCTGTTTCTTTCTGTCTTTCTTTCTTTTTCTTTCTGTCTTTCTTTCTTTCTTTCTTTTTCTTTCTTTCTCTCTCTCTTTGAGCGGAAGTTGCGTGAGTGGATGCGAGAGATTGGGAGCGTGGTTTTTGAGTGAGTGTTTTTTTCTATCTTTTCTATCTTTTTTTCTATGTTGTTTTAGTTTTATTTAGTTTATCGTTAGTGGTGTAGTTTAAGCGGGTTAGTTGTCGTGGTGGAGGCGACGACCGGTGTAACCGGGAGTCATGCCGGTTCGCGGGGTTGGAGGCGCGGGGCTTGAAACGCTCACGCGTCGACATGCTTTTAAACTTTGTCCAACTATAGACTGTTCTGTGGAGGATTGCGCTTTGGCAGTCGGAGGGATTATTGGATATGATGGCGTTAAATCCGCGTCAAGGATGAACAACGGTGTTGTGATCTTTGTAGATAGCTTTGATAAAGTTGCAACGATTGTTGAACAAGGAGTAACGATCAAAGATATCTTGGTTCAGGCGGTGCCGCTCGTTAATCCGGCAAAAAAGATAATTTTGTCGCAAGTCCCTCCGTTTATTAGTAACGAAATGTTAGAGAGGGAACTTTCCAGACATGGACAGCTAATGTCTCCGATTAAAACAATTGGCCTTGGCTGTAAATCTCCGCATTTGAGACATGTTGTTTCTTTTAGAAGGCAGGTTTTCATGATTCTTAAAAACAACAATGAAGAATTAAATTTAGTGTTCAAGTTCAAAGTGGATGATTATGATTACAACGTTTATGTAACGTCTGAGAAAATGAAATGTTTTGGATGTGGAATAGAGGGTCACCTTATACGATCATGCCCAGAAAAATTCCATGCTGAAATTAATAATAAGACCATAGAACAGGGTGAGTCAAGTAAATCTCAGAGACAAAAACAAAATGAATCAAACGATTTTCAGGGACAAAAATTGGACCAAACAAATAAATTACAAGGACAAACACAGAATGTATTAAAGGAGTCTCAGGGACTTAAACAAAGTAAGCTCAATGAAATTCAGGGACAAAAACAAAGTGAATCAAATGAAATTCAGGGACAAAAACAAAGTGATTCAAATGAAACTCAGGGGAAAAAACTAAGTGAATCAACTCAGGGACAAAAACAAAGTGATTTAATTGAAATTCAGGGACAAAAACAGAATGAATCAATTGAAACTCAGGGACAAAAACAAAGTGAATCAAATGAAATTCAGGGACAAAAACAGAGTGAACCAAAACATTCTCAGGGACAAAAACGGAATGATTCAGACGGTTTAAAAACGAAAAAATCGTACAAAGCTCAGAAGCTTGAACAAAATAAGAGATCAACACAGAAGAATGAAGAGCTTTCTCAGGCTCCCTCTCCAGTTGAGAACAGTCAACAGCATGATATGGAAGAGGCCAGTAGTAGCACTCAGAAAGAAGTAGAGGAGGTAGAATGTCCTTTGACTGAAGAAAGTGAGATGCTAGTAGATGACAAATCTGATGAAGATAATGTTAAGGAAAGAAAAACAAGAGATGAGTTTCAATGCTCTGAAAAAACGAAAATTTTTCCTCTTCATGATTGCTCCCAAACTTCTTATAGTGACGTTGAGGTAGACTCTGATGCAGAATCTATAGTTTCATCGCAATCTTTGCCCCTGGAAAGAGGTGGCTACTCTATGTTGAGTATTAAGAAGTTTCTCAAGAGTACTAAGGGAGCTAGGAATGTAAAACTTGAGAGTGCTTTTCCTGATCTACAACTTTTTATTGATTCAGTTAAGAATTTTCAAAAAAGTTCTGAAAGTGCTGGGGAGAAAATCTTTACTGATCAAGAAAGGTATCGCTTAAAGAAACTTGTTTTGAAAGTTAAAAGACAGTTAGAAGATGGCGAATATGTTTAGTTTTTCATATTTGTTTATTTCTTGTTTCTCTTTTGGTTTTCTTTTTTTTTCTTTTTTTTAATGAGTGAGTTAAAAATAGGCAGTCTGAATTTGAATGGAGCGAGAGATGAAGGAAAAAGAGCTTCATTTTTCAGACTGTGCTCCCTTAAAAAATTGGACGTTATCTTTGTACAAGAGACACACAGTACTGTTGATAACGAAGTTGACTGGAAGAGAGAATGGGAGGGTGATGTTTTTTTAAGTCACAAAACTAGTAATAGTTGTGGAGTGGGTGTTCTTTTTTCCAAAGGTTTCAATCCTCACTCTGTTGAATGTGAAGAGATGATTAAAGGCCGACTGTTAAAAGTCAGAGTAATATATGAAAATGTACAACTCGTGTTCATCACTGTATATGCTCCAGCTGTTGGTAAAGAGAGATTGATTTTTTTGGAAACTGTAAACGATGTTATCAGAGATTGTAATGATAAAGAGTTCTTATTTATAGGTGGAGACTGGAATTGTACAGAGAGTAGACTTGACAGAAATCATGTAGAGCCTCACCCGGCCTCCCGCACACGTCTCATTCAACTGTTAGAGACTCATGAGTTATATGATGTGTGGAGAGGGTTACATGACAATCAAAGGCAGTATACCTGGACTCATTGTAAAGACAATTTATTGTCTATGGCCAGACTCGATCGTTTTTATTGTTTTAAATTTCATTCTAATGTTGTTAAAAACTGCTTTATTAGCCCTGTTGGGTTTTCCGATCACTCACTCGTCTTGGTTTGTGTCTTTTTGAAGTGTGTAAAGCCTAGTAGTGCCTATTGGCATTTTAATACAGCTCTACTAGAAGATAAAAATTTTAAAGACATTTTTGTATCTTTTTGGAAAAATCATCAAAGTAGAAGAAATGATTTTATGTCTCTACAACAATGGTGGGACTTTGGAAAAGTTCAAACAAAACAGTTGTGTCAGCAATATAATTGTAATGTCACCAAAGTGTTACTGAAGTCAGTGAAAGCTCTGGAGTCTGAAGTAGAGGAACTCCAGGTTTTGGCTGAGGCCACAAAAGATCAACGGTATTTTGAAGCTCTTGAGGTCAAAAAGACTGTTTTAACGAACCTGCTTGGGGTATCAGCACAAGGGGCTCTTATTAGGTCCCGTTTTAAAAATGTGGTAGAAATGGATGTTCCATCACACTTTTTTTTGGGATTGGAGCGGAAAAACGGTCAAAAGAGATACATTCATGGTTTAAAGTCTGATGCTGGGCATGTGTTGTCTGATCATGCTGCTATTCGTAAACATGCTGTCAGCTTTTACTGTGAACTGTATAAATGTGAACACCAAGAAGAGCCGATGTTTGCTCAGAGTTTTTATACTGGTCTTCCCCAGGTTGCACAAGAAAGCAACGTTGTGCTGGATTCAGATATTTCCCTTGGTGAATTGTATGTAGCGTTGCAGAGTATGCAGAGCAGAAAATCTCCTGGATTAGATGGTCTACCAGTTGATTTTTATAAGTTTTTTTGGTTTTTAATTGGAGAAGATCTTCTGGCAGTACTGAAGGATAGTTTAGCCAATGGACTTCTGCCTTTAAGTTGCAGGAGGGCAGTTCTTACCCTGCTGCCAAAGAAAGGTGACCTGCAGCTTATAAAAAACTGGAGACCTGTATCCCTGCTTTGCACTGATTATAAGATACTCTCCAAAGTGTTGGCCAACAGACTTAGTAAAGTTATGGAACAAGTAATTTTGCCTGATCAAACCTATTGTGTCCCTGGCAGGCTGATTTATGATAATATTGTTCTTATCCGAGACTTGTTAGAAATCTCTAAGCTTTTTGGTCTTAAAATGGGATTAGTTTCTATTGATCAGGAGAAAGCGTTTGACCGCGTTGAACACAAATATTTATGGGAAACAATGAGTGCGTTTGGTTTTACTTCTGATTTTACTAACAAGATTAAGACGTTGTACTGTGATGTTCAGAGTGTTTTAAAAATCAATGGTGTTTTGAGCGCTCCTTTCCAGGTCCAGCGGGGAATTAGGCAGGGCTGTGCCCTCTCTGGCATGTTGTATTCTCTGGCGTTTGAACCCTTATTACATAAACTTAGATCTGTTTTAAAAGGTGTGATTTTACCAGGGTGCAATATACCTTTAAAGCTATCTGCGTATGCAGATGATTTAGTCATCTTTGTTGATAACCAACAAGATATTGATATACTGACAAATGTGATAGTTCAATTTGGTATAATTTCTTCAGCCAGAGTAAACTGGAGCAAAAGTGAAGCTCTCTGTATAGGAGTGATGGAGAAAAAGTTTAAATTGCCTGTGGGGTTAAATTGGAAGACAGACGGGGGGTTAAAATACTTAGGTGTATTTTTGGGTGAAGAAACTTTTGTCCTTAAAAACTGGGATAATGTTCTTGAAAAAACTAAAGGTTGTTTTGCTAGATGGAAGTGGATTTTACCAAAGATGTCTTATCGAGGTAGAGTTCTTGTCATTAACAACCTGATTTCATCCACTTTATGGCATCGTTTATCGTGTGTTTATCCTCCTCCAGATCTGCTACCAAAGATTCAGGCACTTCTTGTTGATTTCTTTTGGGATCGTCTGCATTGGACACCTCAAAGTGTGTTGTTTTTGCCGAAAGATGAAGGAGGACAAGGCGTAATTCATCTGAACAGTAGAGGGGCTACTTTTCGTTTCCAGTTTGTGCAGAGGTTTCTGTGTGGTCCCACAGACCTGGTGTGGAGACCGCTGGCATGCACTATTCTGAACCAGCTAGGTGGACTTGGCCTAGACAGAACATTGTTTCTGATGGACTTAAAACAGCTCAACACCAGTGGTTTGCCGAGTTTCTACCGTGGACTGTTAAAAGTCTGGAATCTATTTAAGACGGAGAGGACAGAACATCACAGCTCACTGTACTGGCTTCTTCAAGAGCCAGTTGTGTATGGGACCCGTTTGAGTGCAGCTTGTCAACTAGGTCCCAGTTTACTCAAACAGTTCTGTTTGGCTAATGTAGTGACTTTGGGACATGTAATTCACTTTACAGGTGCAAACATGGACAATGCGCTTCTACTTGCTTCTCATGTAAAGGTGCACTCTATTCGCATGGTTGAGTTGTTGCTCAAAAAGTGGAAAGAGGGTTTAACAGACTCTGAACGCACATTGTTGAATTTTTATTGTGATGGTTCTGCTCATTATAGTGTTGATGATGCTTTTCCTTTGGTGAAGATTCTCCCAGACTTTAAAGACTGTACAGGTTTTTTCTTAGGAATCGATAATCCCTGTTTGTCTGTTCATGATGCTGACAAGAAATTTTTATATAGATTGATTGTGAAAATTTTGAATAAAGATAAACTAAATGGTAAGATTGACACTCCATGGAGAGCTCGCTTGGGTCTGGTAGATGGTGTTGGACCTGAATGGAGGGCGCTGTATAAACCACCATTGTTGAAGAAAGTTGCTGATTTGCAATGGAGAGTTTTACATACAGCCGTGGCTGTTAATTCTTTTATCTCGGTTTTAAACCCTGATGTTAATCATGACTGTCCTTTTTGCACTCTTCGTGAGACAGTTTTTCACTGCTTCATGGACTGTTGTCGTCTTGTGCCACTGTTCTCTATGCTGGAAGATCTTTTCAAATTGTTTGATGTAGCTTTTTCCAAACAGTTGTTTATTTTAGGTTACAGGTATTCACAAAAAAAGAGAGAGCAGTGTCAACTCTTTAATTTCATTTTGGGGAGAGCAAAGATGGCTGTGTATATGAGTAGACGAAATAAGGTTGAAGGCTCTACAGATGATGATGCTGTTTTTGTATTTGTCAAAATGTTGAAATCACGTTTAAGAATAGATTTTAATTACTACAGTTTGATGAACGATCTCGGAAAATTTTCCAATATTTGGTGTCACAAAGATGTACTCTGCTCTGTTGTAGAGAATAATCTAACTTTTAAGAGTGTGTTGATTTAATGTGATTTTATTTGATTGAGTGTTGTTTTTTACAACTGTTTTAATAAAGTACTTGTAAAATCTCTCTCTGTTTGTTTCTTTCTGTCTTTTTCTTTTTTTCTTTCTTTCTCTTTCTTTCTTTCCTTTCTTTCTTTCTCTCTCTGTTTGTTTCTTTCTGTCTTTTTCTTTTTTTCTTTCTTTCTTTCTTTCTCTCTCTTTGTTTGTTTCTTTCTGTCTGTCTGTCTGTCTTTCTTTTTCTTTCTTTCTCTCTTTCTTTTTCTTTCTGTCTTTCTTTCTTTCCTTTCTCTCTCTCTTTGTTTGTTTCTTTCTGTCTTTTTTTTCTTTCTTTCTTTCTTTCTTTCTTTCTTTCTTTCTTTCTTTCTTTCTCTTTCTTTCTTTCCTTTCTTTCTTTCTTTCTTTCTTTCTTTCTGTCTTTCTTTCTTTCTTTCTTTCTTTGTTTCTTTCTGTCTTTTTTCTTTCTTTCTGTCTTTCTTTTTCTTTCTTTCTGTCTTTCTTTTTCTTTCTTTCTGTCTTTCTTTATCTTTCTTTCTTTCTTTGTTTGTTTGTTTGTTTCTTTCTGTCTTTCTTTCTGTCTCTTTCTTTCTCTCTCTCTCTCTCTTTGTTTGTTTCTTTCTGTCTTTTTTCTTTCTTTCTGTCTCTTTTTCTTTCTTTCTGTCTTTCTTTTTCTTTCTTTGTTTGTTTCTTTTTGTTTGTTTGTTTGTTTCTTTCTTTCTTTCTGTCTTTCTTTCTTTCTTTCTTTTTCTTTCTTTCTCTCTCTGTTTGTTTCTTTCTGTCTTTTTCTTTTTTTCTTTCTTTCTTTCTTTCTCTCTCTTTGTTTGTTTCTTTCTGTCTGTCTGTCTGTCTTTCTTTTTCTTTCTTTCTCTCTCTCTGTTTCTTTCTGTCTTTCTTTCTTTTTCTTTCTGTCTTTCTTTCTTTCCTTTCTCTCTCTCTTTGTTTGTTTCTTTCTGTCTTTTTTTTCTTTCTTTCTTTCTTTCTTTCTTTCTTTCTTTCTTTCTTTCTTTCTTTCTCTTTCTTTCTTTCTTTCTTTCTTTCTTTCTTTCTTTCTTTCTTTCTTTCTTTCTTTCTGTCTTTCTTTCTTTCTTTCTTTCTTTCTCTCTTTGTTTCTTTCTGTCTTTTTTCTTTCTTTCTGTCTTTCTTTTTCTTTCTTTCTGTCTTTCTTTTTCTTTCTTTCTGTCTTTCTTTATCTTTCTTTCTTTCTTTGTTTGTTTGTTTGTTTGTTTGTTTCTTTCTGTCTTTCTTTCTGTCTTTCTTTCTTTCTCTTTCTTTCTCTCGCTCTCTCTTTGTTTGTTTCTTTGTCTTTTTTCTTTCTTTCTGTCTCTTTTTCTTTCTTTCTGTCTTTCTTTTTCTTTCTTTGTTTGTTTCTTTTTGTTTGTTTGTTTGTTTCTTTCTTTCTTTCTGTCTTTCTTTCTTTCTTTCTTTTTCTTTCTTTCTCTCTCTGTTTGTTTCTTTCTGTCTTTTTCTTTTTTTCTTTCTTTCTTTCTTTCTCTCTCTTTGTTTGTTTCTTTCTGTCTGTCTGTCTTTCTTTTTCTTTCTTTCTCTCTCTCTGTTTCTTTCTGTCTTTCTTTCTTTTTCTTTCTGTCTTTCTTTCTTTCCTTTCTCTCTCTCTTTGTTTGTTTCTTTCTGTCTTTTTTTTCTTTCTTTCTTTCTTTCTTTCTTTCTTTCTTTCTTTCTTTCTTTCTTTCTTTCTCTTTCTTTCTTTCCTTTCTTTCTTTCTTTCTTTCTTTCTGTCTTTCTTTCTTTCTTTCTTTCTCTCTTTGTTTCTTTCTGTCTTTTTTCTTTCTTTCTGTCTTTCTTTTTCTTTCTTTCTGTCTTTCTTTTTCTTTCTTTCTGTCTTTCTTTATCTTTCTTTCTTTGTTTGTTTGTTTGTTTGTTTCTTTCTGTCTTTCTTTCTGTCTTTCTTTCTTTCTCTTTCTTTCTTTCTCTCTCTCTCTCTTTGTTTGTTTCTTTCTGTCTTTTTTCTTTCTTTCTGTCTCTTTTTCTTTCTTTCTGTCTTTCTTTTTCTTTCTTTGTTTGTTTCTTTTTGTTTGTTTGTTTGTTTCTTTCTTTCTTTCTGTCTTTCTTTCTTTCTTTTTCTTTCTTTCTCTCTCTGTTTGTTTCTTTCTGTCTTTTTCTTTTTTTCTTTCTTTCTTTCTTTCTCTCTCTTTGTTTGTTTCTTTCTGTCTGTCTGTCTGTCTTTCTTTTTCTTTCTTTCTCTCTCTCTGTTTCTTTCTGTCTTTCTTTCTTTTTCTTTCTGTCTTTCTTTCTTTCTTTCTTTCTTTCTTTCTTTCTTTCTTTCTTTCTGTCTTTCTTTCTTTCTTTCTTTCTTTCTTTCTTTCTTTCTTTCTTTCTCTCTTTGTTTCTTTCTGTCTTTTTTCTTTCTTTCTGTCTTTCTTTTTCTTTCTTTCTGTCTTTCTTTCTTTCTTTCTTTCTCTTTCTTTCTTTCCTTTCTTTCTTTCTCTCTCTGTTTGTTTCTTTCTGTCTTTTTCTTTTTTTCTTTCTTTCTTTCTTTCTCTTTCTTTCTTTCCTTTCTTTCTTTCTCTCTCTGTTTGTTTCTTTCTGTCTTTTTCTTTTTTTCTTTCTTTCTTTCTTTCTCTCTCTTTGTTTGTTTCTTTCTGTCTGTCTGTCTGTCTTTCTTTTTCTTTCTTTCTCTCTCTCTGTTTCTTTCTGTCTTTCTTTCTTTTTCTTTCTGTCTTTCTTTCTTTCCTTTCTCTCTCTCTTTGTTTGTTTCTTTCTGTCTTTTTTTTCTTTCTTTCTTTCTTTCTTTCTTTCTTTCTTTCTTTCTTTCTCTTTCTTTCTTTCCTTTCTTTCTTTCTTTCTTTCTTTCTTTCTTTCTTTCTTTCTTTCTTTCTTTCTGTCTTTCTTTCTTTCTTTCTTTCTTTCTTTCTCTCTTTGTTTCTTTCTGTCTTTTTTCTTTCTTTCTGTCTTTCTTTTTCTTTCTTTCTGTCTTTCTTTTTCTTTCTTTCTGTCTTTCTTTATCTTTCTTTCTTTCTTTCTTTCTTTGTTTGTTTGTTTGTTTCTTTCTGTCTTTCTTTCTGTCTTTCTTTCTTTCTCTTTCTTTCTTTCTCTCTCTCTCTCTGTTTGTTTCTTTCTGTCTTTTTTCTTTCTTTCTGTCTCTTTTTCTTTCTTTCTGTCTTTCTTTTTCTTTCTTTGTTTGTTTCTTTTTGTTTGTTTGTTTGTTTCTTTCTTTCTTTCTGTCTTTCTTTCTTTCTTTCTTTCTTTGTTTGTTTGTTTGTTTCTCTTTCTTTCTCTCTCTCTTTGTTTGTTTCTTTCTGTCTTTTTTCTTTCTCTTTCTTTCTGTCTTTCTTTTTCTGTCTTTCTTTCTTTCTTTCTTTCTTTCATGTAGGGTTAATTCTGAGTTACTGTGTTTGTCAGCTAAAGGTTCTCATCAACACAAAGTCTCTTTAAGCCATTTCACTCCACAGACATTTCTGAAACGCCTCTCTCTCTCTTTGAATGAGGAAACATCAAATTCTGCAATTCTGTTTGCCGAGCTTATTTCTAAATGTCATATTTGAAATCCCCAATTAAATCTGACAACAACTGTCTCATAAATTTAGTTTCTAAATACTCAAATCATGACAAAAGCTTATTTTTCAGACTGCATCAGTTCAGGACACTGACTGTTTCTATAGCAACCAGAGCTTCTAACAGCAGCAGTGATGCGATCACTTCACCAACTGGCCATTGGCTCTTTTATTTAGAAGGTGGGACTTATTACACTATATTGTGTGTTGCAGTTTCTCCCATTCATAGTGATATGAGTGAACCGTCTTTGTGTATAAAGTCTTTGACAGTGCCTTAACTGATAATCATGGGTGTAAATACAGTATATAGTAGAATCTGTAACAGTGTAGGACTGTTTAATAGTGATTGTGAAGTAGGTTCCTGAAACACTGTGTCTGCATCCAGAATGAAGAAACAAGTTATTGTTTATCTGAGAGAATTAGAAAGATTTCTGAAGGATCATGTGACACTGAAGACTGGAGTAATGATGCTGAAAATTCAGCTTTAATCACTGGAATAAATTACATTTTAAAATATATTACAATAGAAAACAGTTATTTTAAAATATAATAATATTTTATAATATTTCTGTTTTTACTGTAAGGCTTAACAAATAAAGTCAGCCTTGGTGATACAGAAAAGAAATCGGTATTATTTATACAGTATTGTATTCTGTTGTCTTAAATTACATACAAATGCATGTAAAATTACACAAATAATCGCGGTAATTTTGCAAATCACCACCAGATGGTGCAAAGGGACCGATGGCACTATTGCTGGCACTGACATTTTTTTTTTTTTTTTTTTTAAAGGTCAAATGAAAACCCTTGTGATACATTATAAATGCAGGCTTCATCTAGTGTTATAATGCACTGTATGGAGCCAGTCGTGTTTCCACTGTCACTTCCGGGGCTTGATCGGGTCTCGTCAGGGCTTCATATGGGCCAACGGCCAGGGATTTTTAACCCGACGAATACCTTGGTCCAAAGCGTGCCAACTCGGGCTTGAGGATCCTGGAGTGGTTACGAACAGAGAGTGTAGGGCTACCTGAGTCAGGAGACGGCAGCGCCGGATGATTCTGTCAGCATTAAAGACTATTAAAATAATTTACCTCAAAATATACCTAATTTACCTCATTTTTGAATATCTTCTGTTTGTGATCCGATGTGGATTCTGATCACCGTATAAGGCAAATAAATATTTGTACGTTACACGATGAAAGGACTGCATGCTAACCATTACCATAGTAAACATGGTAAATATAAATCTGACAAATCAAAGGCTATCACAATCATGTTTTTATTATATCTGTCAGTCTCGTCTCGTCTCTTACAGGACTGTCTGATATCCATATTTATCTCTGCATAGCCTATCATAAAATAAAGCAACTTTTTTTTCGGGAGCTTCCTCTGTTTCTCTGACTGAAAATAAACTGTATGGGGAGAGAGTGCTGAAGCTCCTCAGGTCGTATTTTTGGTGGCATATTTGTAGAGATTATTCTTCTTTTTAAATGTGATGTAAATATGTCCTGTGACAAATAAACAGAAACAGACGCGACTGAATAAATAAGTGTGTCCTCTTTCTTTTGTGAAATAATGGTAAACCACTTTATTTCTGTGTGACTAATGTGCAATTTTGACTCAAATTAATTCACTATGATCATTGTGTCACTTTTAATGATAAACCTGTGGTAAAACATCAATGCTTGGGTTTTAGTAAACAACAAAAATGCCAGCAAACGGTCGCTTTTATCATGTTCGTTTTGCGATCTCGCTGTTTCCAGTGATTTCTTTCAGATTAGTTTTCTGATAAAACTTCCATTTGTTGCTGAAATTTTGGCCCGACTGGAAACGCAGCTTATGATTCCCAGTTTTTCTCTGTAATTATTCACAAAGTCAGCAAGTGTATGATGCCTGTAGTTTAAAACCAAAACAATGAACTTATGCTGAGTTCACGCCATAAATACTATAATTTTAAAGATATGGAAACCCGTGAAGTTATACTCGGAGCGGTTCATGACTCAAATGTATGCGTTTCCATGTCAACACTATCAATGGTGAAATGAATCTGCAGCAGTCAGGTGTACAGGTCAGAGCTGTTTAAGTTGTTTATGTTCATTATTATTGTAATGTGATGTGCTTTGAGACATGAGATAATTTAATGCCATCTCTTGTGATGCTTTTGTTTGCTCTCTGCTGTACGCGTTCATGTGTTTTGAAGGAGGCTTGGCTTTGGAGACGCTAAAATAAGTATCAATGAACTATATATTTATTCTAGGCAGCACTAGTCACACTAAATAATAGTCAGCACTAATAAGAACAATTAGTGCAGATATTTAATATGCACTGATCTGCAAATAAGCAATTTTACCAAATCGTATTGTACACTATCAAAGCTTTAAACTTATACCAAAATATCAACTAAAGTTACTGACAATTCAAGTGTGCAAACAAGTGAAATAATATAACAAATAGTTTTTTTAAAAATGAGGAAAAACTATAGGTGTAGCAAAATATGAGGCTACAATACAAGACAACGTACAGATGTCATATGGGGTAAAATGCATTAACATCTTAAGAAAAAACTATGCAGAAATACTACTTTTATATCATTTGAAACAACTTCAATAATTTGAGTTATTTTACTTGAAATCACAGTGTAGGCGGTGACACACGAATGTGGAAATTTAAGCATTTCAATGGGAAAGTCTTTCACAGCATATTCACTTCACAGATATATGATAGTCATGATCTAAATATGATTTTCATTTACAAAAATAAATACTAAAATTCGGCATTACTAACTTCATTTTCACACCATCAGTCGCATGCATGTTCAAGATCCGACGACATCCTGGATCTTGCCTCATTTTGACTGGTTCATTTGAATCAGTGAGTTGTTAGGTGTCAAACTTGAAGTGGCGCTGCACAGACCGATCGGTGTATGACATCAAATTACTTCTCGTGGTAATTTGATTCATACACTGAATCATACACTGATCGGTCTGTGCAGTGCAGCTTCAAGTCAAACACACAGCTGTTGAATCAAGGACAGCTGCAGACGGATCAGTCTGATCAGTCTGATTCACAAATGAATTATTCAGTGTGAATTATGAACCAATTCTGCAGGTTCATTGAATCAGTTTGTTCGTGAATCGGACATGACTATTGTCGGGGCATGTGTCAATTTCAGCTCGAAATAACAAACAATAAGTTTTTATGAAATGTAATGGAGTAAAAAGTATTATATTATGTTTTGGAATGTAGTGAAGTAAAAGTAAACGCTCTCCAACATTTCAAACGTTCAACATTTCAAAGTTGCTCTTCTGATGACAGGATAAATTTAAGGGGTAGGGGGTAATCGCATTTGAATGCAAGCTCGCTTTTCACTTTCGCTTTTTTAATTCTCGATCACGTGTACTCGGTCTATAAGAAGCATTTTACAAGATTAGAAATTTGTCGATGACGCTCAGGTTCTGGTGTGCATCAAAACCTCCGCAAATTCCTCTTTATTTGAAAGCATATCCAATCATCATAGAGAAGCTGAGCTTCCATGACAAATATATAGTTTTAAATAATGAATGAACATTCAGATTTTTTTTTATATATTAAAAAATATAGATTTGTTTTATGCAAATAATGTGCATACTGCTCTCATAGACTCCTAGTGAAACAAAGCACTAAAGAACTAAAGAAGCATCTTTTGTCCACCACAGAAACAATGGCAAATTCTCTCCCATATATACACAGAAGACAGGAGGATTGTTACTGCTCACATACTTGTCCAGAGTCACGGGTCCGGGGTGATTGTAGATCAGATCCAGCTCTCTCAGGTGTGAAGGGCTTGAACTCAGAGCTGATGCCAGAGCAGCACGACCTTCCTCTGTCACCATACAGCCAGATAACCTACAACATCAAGTGTTCATGTTAGTGTGCTTCATTTTTACAGATAATATACAAAGGATGCAAAGCATATGGTCTGTGGAACACATCAAATGAAACTATTATTTTTCATTAAAACAGAAATGGCAGAAATAAGGTCAATCTAGTTAGTAATAAGTGAAGCTGGTAATGTTGTTTGTTGAGTTGTTCAATCCTCCTCTGCTGAGATCTCCACAGATTTAATGTATTTTTATCTTCAGCTGATTTCATCTAAGTTTCTCTCTCTTTTCTGTTCTTGTTTCTCTTTCCTTTGTTGATTCTGCTGGTTAATAGCAGGTGTTTATCATTAATGCTCAATCATCACTTAATTATCCCACTAACTTCAGCACTGCTTCAAAGGTACTTTAACACTCAGTAGTGTGCACACACGAACACTAGGCAGTGTTAATTTAACATGGGCATTTTGCTGTGTCCTTTATGTTTTATGCAAACAGTCATTTATGTTTGACCGACAAATATGAATCACATTCAGATTATCAATTTGTTAATGTTAAAACTATGTAATCCTAATGGATGGAAATTTTATATGCAATTAAAATACATAAATGTAGACAATTGTTTTTTTTAATGTAGTTCCTCCTAAAAGGACATCACTTAATTGTTCTGATATTAATATGCCACTGGATATTAATTAGCACCTAAGAGAGGAAACCCAAGGTCTAGCTAGGACCAAGGAACAGGACCGGAGCACACAAAGTTTTAAATAATTTATTATTGGTACAAAACGACTAACGTTTCGACGCCCATGCGTCTTCTTCAGAGTCAAATAATTAATGGCAACAATGTACAGATTTTAAAGAATCAAAAATTCAAATCATTGGCCACAGGCCTAGATGGGTGTGGTACATCAATTAATCAATCAATACAAGCAATCAGGTGTAGACCCAAGAAAAAAAGAAATAATATATATATATATATATATATATATATATATATATATATATATATATATATTATTATATATTATTATTATAATTATATATATATATATATATATATATATATATATATATATATATATATATATATACACACACACACACACACACACACATATACATACACACACACATATATACATATACACATACATAATAATAAAAAAAAAAATATATATATATATATATATATATATATATATATATATAAAATAGAATAATAATAAAAAAAAAAAAAAAATATATATATATATATATATATATATATATATATATATATATATATATATATATATATACACTGCTCAAAAAAATTAAAGGAACACTTTGAAAACACATCAGATCTCAATGGGGAAAAATATCATGCTGGATATCTATACTAATATGGACTGGGTAATGTGTTATGAACGAAAGGATGCCACATCGTTTGATGGAAATGAAAATGATCAACCTACAGAGGATTGAATTCAAAGACACCCCCGAAATCTAAGTGAAAAAATGATGCAGCAGGCTTGTCAATTTTGCTGAAATTTCATTGCAGCAACTCAAAATGGTACTCAGTAGTTTGTATGGCCCCCACGTGCTTGTATGCATGCCTGACAACGTCGGGGCATGCTCCTAATGAGACGACGGATGGTGTCCTGGGGTATTTCCTCCCAGATCTGGACCAGCGCATCACTGAGCTCCTGGACAGTCTGAGGTGCAACCAGGTGATGTCAGATGGACCGAAACACAATGTCCCAGAGGTGTTCTATTGGATGTAGGTCAGGTGAGCGTGGTGGCCCTTCAATGGTATCATTCCTTCATCCTCCAGGAACTGCCTGCATGCTCTCGCCACATGAGGCCGGGCATTGTTGTGCACCAGGAGGAACCCAGGACCCACTGCACCAGCATAAGGTCTGACAATGGATCCAAGGATTTCATCCCGATACCTAATGGCAGTCTGGGTGCCATTGTCTAGCCTGCAGAGGTCTGTGCGTCCCTCCATGGATATGCCTCCTCAGACCATCACTGACCCACCACCAAACCGGTCATGCTGAACGATGTTACAGGCAGCATAACATTCTCCACGGCTTCTCCAGACCCTTTCCTGTCTGTCACGTGCTCAGGGTGAACCTGCTCTCATTTGTGAAAACCACAGGTCACCAGTGGCGGACCTGCCAATTCTGGTGTTCAATGGAAAATGCCAATCGAGCTCCCTGGTGCTGGGCAGTGAGCACAGGGCCCACTAGAGGACGTCGGGCCCTCAGGCCACCCTCATGAAGTCTGTTTCTGATTGTTTGGTCAGAGACATTCACACCAGTGGCCTGCTGGAGGTCATTTTGTAGGGCTCTGGCAGTGCTCATCATGTTCCTCCTCGCACAAAGGAGCAGATACCGGTCCTGCTGATGGGTTAAGGACCTTCTACGGCCCTGTCCAGCTCTCCTAGAGTAGCTGTCTGTCTTCCTGGAATCTCCTCCATGCTCTTGAGACTGTGCTGGGAGACACAGCAAACCTTCTGGCAATGGCACGTATAGATGAGCCATCCTGAAGGAGCTGGACTGCCTGCGCAACCTCTGTAGGGTCCAGGTATCGCCTCATGCTACCAGTAGTGACACTGACCCTAGCCAAATGCAAAACTGGTGAAAAACAGTCCAAAAAGATGAGTAGGGAAAAAATGTCAGTGGCCTCCACCTGTAAAACCATTCCTGTTTTGGGGGTTGTCTCACTGTTGCCCATCTAGTGCACCTGCTGTTAATGTCATTAACACTAAAGCAGCTGAAACTGATTACCAACCCCCTCTGTTACTTAACTGACCAGATCAATATCCCAGAAGTTTAACTGACTTGATGATATTCTCTGATTAAAAAGTGTTCCCTTTATTTTTTTGAGCAGTGTATATATATATATATATATATATATAAGGGATGGGCATGATTAATCGACGATCGATAATTGATCGTTAAGAATTTCGTCGATCACGTTTATTTGTTATCGATTAAACTAATGCAGGTTGCGTTGCGTAGTGTGTATTGAAGCAATGGAATTAATTTTAGCGCGGAGGTACCTGTGCATCCCGGCAACGTCAGTCCCCGGCTGCCCCGGCTTGACAGTCTCACCCCAAAACGTCATATACTGACGCGTCTTGACCATGCGTCAACATACGACGAAAAGGGTACCCCCATAACGTCCATGTGTGACGATTCGGGTTATGGGTAGGTTTAGGTATGCGTTATGGTACCGCTAGGAGGCGCTGTTGGTGCGCTTCTGTCTGCGTCTCATATTGACGTTAAAGGGGTACCCCTTTTCGTCGTATGTTGACGCATGGTCAAGACGCGTCAGTATATGACGTTTTGGGGTGAGACCGGGCTGCTCAGAGCGGGTGTTTTCGGCGGCTGGACTGGCTGTCACCAGGTTGCGGTCGCGTCTGATCCCAGATCATGTCAACATGCTTATCTTTCTCAACAGAAATCAGTAGACTGGTGCAGAAGTTCTATGGGAACTTCATGCGTTTTCTCAGATCGGATAGCTATCTGATTTATCAAAACGATTCCATTTACACCTGGTCACATAAATGTGTTTTTGCAAAACGGATATAAATCCGATCTTGAATTCCCGCGCTATATGCATATTTAAATTGTTGCACGTCATCGAATGCAACTGATATGAGCTGCATTTTATTGATCATCAGCGAAAATTTCTAAATCAAAGACCGCAACAAGATATTGCGGCAACAGCCCTGGTAAGATCATTTCGGTTCTTTACTTTTAATGAAGATGATTGTGTGTTGATGAATGACTTTCACTTTGATTTGCGATAGTTTGCACGTTAGCTTGATGAATATGCTCATCTGTGGTGATGCGTGTTGAAGTAGCGTCGTCATATCTGGATATAACATGACATATAGCCTATAACACGCTCTCACACGTTTATTTCTTATCATTTTTGGGATAAGTCAAATTTACATATGTGGTTTCAACAACCAGATGCATTTACTCTTGTCCAGTTTCGTCTGGAATGCGTCTCAGATATAAAGTATAAAGTGGTTTGAGCGATCGGATTTAAATCCGTCTCGAATGCGTTTCGGAGGGCATTTAGATTTGGTCTTTTCACGACCGGATAGCTATCCGATCACAGAAAACGGATGAAGTGGCCATGGGTCTCTGTTTAAGAACGCCGGCTCGCAGCTGCAGGTTCCGCTGGTTTAGAGCACCGCAGGAATCTTCAAGTCTACCGAACGTCCAGTTTCACTGCCACAAGTTGATCTTCTTGTAATAAAGATCTCATCGAGGACAAACAAACTGTATTTTTGTATTTTCATTGCATTTTTAATTTATAAAAAGTTAAAGAAATAATAAATTTCAATATAAAAATATTAATGATTAATCGATAGTCGATCGTTAATTCTCCCGACGATCGACTAATAAAATTTAATCGAATGCCCATCCCTAATATATATATATATATATATATATATATATATATATATATATATATATATATATATATATATATATATAAATGTCAAAATACACATACAGATCCGCTAGAAACATATACATGTGCCTCAAAATGTGAACTATAAAAAGCATGAGAGGCCCAGTTCCTCATTAAGACCATTAGGTTCCACTGTATTAAGATTGAAAATCCAGAACGCCTCTCTTTGAAGTAGGGACTTGACTATATCGCCACCTCGTTGGGAGGGTAGAATTTTTTCGATACCCCAAAATTTTAAGGACGCATTAGAGCCATGATTAGCTTGTACATAGTGTCTCGCAATTGCATAATCCATATTACGGTTCCGAATTGCTGCTTTGTGTTCTGCAATGCGTAATTTAAGGGGGCGTTTAGTCTGACCTACATACACCAGACCACATGGACATTTCAACATATAAATCACGTGGGTGGTATTACAATTAATAAAATAATTAATCTTGTATTTTTTACCTGACTGAGGATGGAAGAATTGCTTTGTATCATTTGAGTTAGAGCAATGAGTACAATGCCCACATCTATAGAAACCCAAAGGAGGAGCTGGCAACCACGTAGGTTTTAGTGGAGGGCTCATAGTCGTATGAACCAACCTATCTCTCAGTGAACGAGGACGCTTAAAAGAAATGCGCGGCGGTTCTGCGCATATATCTTTAAGAGCTGGATCGCTCTGCAAAATGTGCCAGTGTTTCTCAATAACGTGCTTTATTTCTCCGCCAATATGAGAAAAATCTGTGGAGAAGCAAAGTCTTTGCTTTGAGACGCGTTTGGTTTTAATCAAGAGATGTGATCGTTGCATCGATCTAGCTCGTTCATAGGCTGCGGAGATGTCGCTTTCAGTATAGCCCCTATTACGAAAGCGCTCTGTCATTTCTACTGCTCCGCGCTCAAAGTCGCCATCGCTACTACAATTTCTTCTAAGCCGTAAAAATTGGCCAATAGGAATATTTTTAATAAGTTGTTTCGGATGATGGCTATCTGCTCTGAGGAGAGTATTTCTGCTAAGAGGTTTACGATAGATTGATGTTTCTAAACCTCCTTGGGAATTTTTGTAAATAGTCAAATCCAAGAAATTAATATTTTCTATGGAGTGTTCTACTGTGAATCTCAAAAAGGATGTGGTAGAGTTAATATAAGCCATGAAGTTCTCCAATTCAAACAAAGTCCCCATCCAAATGAAAAAAACATCATCAATGTATCTCTTCCACAAAGGGATTTTAGGGAGGAATAGGTTGTTCACAGGGTTACCAATAAATTTAGCTTCCCATAAACCCATTAGGCATGCATACGACGGTGCAAAGCAACTCCCCATACTGACCCCACGCTTCTGTAGATAATAATGGCCCGCATATTGAAAATAGTTCATTGTTAAAATGACTTCCGACAATGTCAGTAAGAATTCATTGGGAGGAGCTATATCAGTGGCCCGTCTTTCAAGAAAGTGTAGTAACGCCTCAGTCCCTGCTTCATGAGGAATGCATGTATACAAACTTTGCACGTCACAGGTCACCAGCATAAAATCATGATCACATTCAAACGAATCCAAAAGTCTCAATATGTCAGATGTATCGCCTAGAAAAGATGGTAATTCACATACATGTTTTTTCAAAAAGAAGTCGAGGTATTGTGACAAAGGTTCTGTTAGACAACCAATACTAGACACAATGGGCCTGAGTGGTGGATCGATAAGGGATTTATGTATTTTGGGAAGTCCATAAAACACGGGACATACAGGATGTTTTACAGTTAAAAAATCTTTTTCTTTTTCAGTAATCCAAGCCCTATACAGTGCCTTCTCTAATAGCTGATCAATCTCCGCTTTATGATGTTCTAGGGGATTACGAGTTAATAGAGTATAACAATCTTTGTCATTAAGTTGGGACATAATACTCACGTTGTATTTATCAGTACTCATTACAACAATCGAACCCCCTTTATCAGCAGGGCGAATACGAATATCTGATCTCTTTTCTAGTTCATTCAAACTCTTTATTTCAAAATGTGACAAATTCATTCTCTTTTGGCGTGCTTTTTTGCATATCTTAGTGAACTCATTTTCTACTAGATTTTTGTATGTAGTAATAAAAGGGTTCAAATTAGAATAGGGAACAAAAATAGATTTCTTTCTGAAAGGTGTATTCTCTCTAGTAGGTGACTCTGTGCTATCAATGGTGGAGATTAACTGCACAGAATTACCCATAGTAGGCCTAGGTATACTAGGTTTAAGAGAGAAAAAATTCTTAAGTTGAAGTGATCGGAAAAATTTAAACGTATCTACCTTGAGTTTGAATGGGTTAACAGAATTGGTGGGGCAAAAAGATAAACCTTTACTTAGCACTTTCGTCTCTCCCTCGCTTAAGTTGAATCCCGAGATGTTAATCACAGTCTGTTCAGGTTGCGTGGGTTGCGTGGGGAGCGGCGCATTGGTCCTGCTGGATACGCTCTGCGACCTCTGCCTCCTCGACCCTCTCGAACCCCTCCTTGTCCGTTTAGACGGGGAGGCTTGGCGTTGGGAAAAAAATTCCTAGTACCATGTTGGCTCTCGGCATCACTGGTTTGCGGAGAATCCCATTCGCTGGCGGAAGTGGAGAGCCGGTTTCTGATGTTACGTTGACACGTAGGGCGGGGTTTACGAAGACGTCTTTGTTCGTCTGCCCAGTGATAAACTGATCCTTCTACATAATCCTTAGTGTCTCGCTCATTATGCCACTATGCCCCATATACTAGTGTTATAAGCTAATCTGTTTTTAGAGATAAAACTCTTTAAATTCGATTATCATGAAAACGCATCCCAGGGAACAATCGACTCGGTAACCATGTGTTAATTACCCCTTGGTTCATTTTCCACCGGAATTGTCCTTTAACTGCTGTTAATCATGGCTGCTGTGGAAACACATCCTTCAAACATTAATTCAATCAAGATATCAGCTTCTTACTCTAATTTGAAGAAACATGTAACAGGTCAATTTTGGATTTCTGCTTAATAATTGAACAATCTACAGGGCCTGGAATTTGTATTGCGTACAAAGTTATTAACTCCTGCAAGTGCCACGTTCATTACACGTGGATTTCCCACTACCATTTATTTACTTCAGCATATAAAGAGATGCGCGATCTGCACTGCCGCGTATCTCCCTCAAGCGTGACCTGCAACAGTGGGCGGCTCGTTGAATCTTGATGAGTTTAGTATATAGTACAGTGAAAAAGTGTGTTGGGGACATTCTAAATGTTTAATGTGGAAAAACACCTGATAAAGCTACAGCTTGTTAAAGGGCACCTATTATGCAAAATTCACTTTTACATGGTGTTTGAACATAAATGTGTGTTGGCAGTGTGTGTACACAACCACCCTATAATAATAGAAATCCACCCAGTGTTTTTTTTTTAATGCCCATAAATCATAAACACTGTCTCAGAACAAGCCGTTCTCAGATTCGGGACAGTGTGACATACTTTTGCACAGGCCCTGCCACGACTGTTGACTGACACTGCAGTTTTAGCATAGACCTGCCCTGAGTGAGCTAAACACAGTCCAACACTGTATCCACGCCAGAGCAGCTGTAGACAAGAATGTCTGCTAAAGCGATTGAGGTGTTTTTTTATAAGATGTAAGACTGAACATAGCAGTCTTCATTTACTCTCGTTGTTACTCGAGGATGGAGCTGTACCAACTGTTCGTGATCAAGCTTACAGTCTCCAGAACGATAGTGGTCACAGCAGTAATGGAAGGGAGAGACTTTATTACAGTTCATCTGAGTCGTTTTACGGATATTAAGTTCACCAGTTTATTAAGGACCCCCTGAAAAGGTGTGTATATATTTGTTTACTGTTAGTTGTAATGAGTGTTTTGTGTACTTCGCTGTGTATGTTGATGATAATGAAAGGGAGAGAGAGAGAGTTTATGGATAAGACTTTAATGCACACTTCTTATACTGTGTTTATTCAACTCTTACAGTGATTTTCTGGAGTAAAACTGACACTTCATCTTTTGTGTGATGTACAATAAACTTCATAAAACTCATCAGTATATTTTGGTCATCATTCAGACATGGTCTGCTACATCAGGCTTGCATTAATAGTGGATAAAAGCAGATGACAAATAAGTTATAACCGTAATTAAACTAAACTATACCTGTTCTATCTCCATACATCATATATTCTATGGCTCTGTGGGCATTATTGTCCGACTCCAGGTTGAAATGAACACCGCTACTGAGAGTTTCTGTTCGGATATTATCATTCTGTGAGATGAGATTGTCCTGACACTGAAGCAGGAGCTTGTGAGCTCTTGTATATTCATTCAAATGACTCAAATTCAAATAATAATCTCATAAGTAAAAACCCCTGACAATTTGAAAGTAAAGTTCAGCTCATGCGTTCACCTTGCAAAATTGGTTATATATAATAACTTGCTTTCCTCAAATGATCCCGTTTAAAAGTAGTGGTTCTTTATATAAAGTGTTTCTCTCTGAGCATCAGTGACTGTTTACAGGCTTTTGTGATAGTTGTGCATGAGTCTGTGGCTCTGTTTACAATTGACATTGACATGTGATCACCGTGATCTCATCAGGAAGATCGGATCATCAACCAATCAGAACATTTCACATTTGTCCACATCAAGAAGCTTCTGTATCCAGATAACTGATCAGATTTCTTTTCCCCATGCAATATTAAATTTGAGTCAGACACGAATGGTGCCAGTCACCTTTATGTGTAATGCGAGAGAAATGCTAGGGCTTCTTTAAAAAACGTATTCAATTGTAACTGGTAATTTTATTTATTTATTTATTTATTTATTTATTTTATTTTTTTGAGCTGAAAATCATTCCGATCACAAATTTGTTTACATGTGTCTTTTCAGTGCACTGATACACAGAAACAGACATATCTTAATGTTTTATTTAACTATGTCAGTATTACCTGTAACATTTATATTCTACATGTATATTTTACACAGAAGAGTTAAATACCTCAGTATGTTGAGTTGACAGTTTGGAGTCAGGAGCGCATCAAACAGCAGCTTCACTCCTGAATCCTGCAGTTTATTGTCACTCAGATCCAGATCTCTCAGGAGGGAGTTTGATGATTGTAGAGTTGAAGCCACAATTTCACAGCACTTATCAGTGAGATTACAGCCAGACAATCTAAATAGGGCAACAATAAATAATTCATAGCATAAAAACTATATATGTAGGTAGAAACTGATTGAGAGCATTGTGTGCATTGTCTTATGTTTCTGATAAGAAGCTGTTTGCATACAACATGAATGTAAATATTTGTATCCAATTGTGATGCTAAGTTCCCTATAAGTCAGTTATGTTCAACGTTAATCGTCTGTGATTGATGAATTGGGATCTCGCCTTAGAGCCCTATCACATTCAAGTGGTAAATGAACGAAACAATGCACGTTGGCTAGTGACCACATCCCCGCTTCTGGGTATATAAGGGTCTGTGTGCAATACTCACATCAAGATTTCACTTCGGAGCCGAGCAGACATTTGTTTCGCTCTGCTCTACAATCATCATTGTGGTCAATGGATCAAGAGGGAACCAGTTCCAGTGTTGGTGTGACGGAGTGTGCACGGCTTGTGCAAGAGGCTTTCCCCAAGACAAGCAGATCTATTGCCAAGACATGTGTACTTCTGCTGCTCCAGAGAGCCATGAGAACCGCATGTTCACTATGTATGTGTGCCTGGGTCTGCTTTGCCAGAATGGCTTAACGCTAGTGGACTATTCTTGTGTTTAGAATGTACTACTGATAAGACTTTTGAGGAAAGTCTGTGTACTCAGTGGCCCAAAAGCTGAACTCCGAACTCCGAGCTCGGAGCCCTCCCCCGGACAGCACGCCAAATATGCATTAAACTTTACCCCCTCAAATTGTATGTAAGTGTGAACTCGTGAAACACATGGGAGTGATACAGATACAAAGCAGGCGTCTATCAGCAATCCCTAATATATCCACTGATATACGGATCCGCTGATAGGTGCCTACTTTGAAACGCTCCGGTGTGTATCTGTGTAAGTGCTCGGTGAAGAGAAGAATCATACTGTGCATCTGTGTAAGCGCTTGGTAAATACAACATGTTTTGTACACAAATTAAAGTAGACATTTATCAGTTTCAAACACTTATCCGTAATTTGAGTCTCTTTCGCACTGATAAGAAAAAAAGCGAGCGTGTTAACTGATCAATGTGTAAGTCAAACCTCAGTATGTTGAGTTGACAGTTTGGACTCTTGAGTCCAGCACAGAGCAGCTTCAATCCTGAATCTTGCAGGTCATTGTTACTCAAGTCCAGCTCTCTCAGGGGGGAGTTTGATGATTGTAAAGCTGAAGCCACTATTTCACAGTGCTGATCAGTGAGTTTACAGTCTGCAAATCTGAAAACAGGGAGTACAATGATTAAAAGGCATGTTGGTGAGCTTGTGTCCCTAAAAGATTGCAACACTGTAAGCCTTTATTATGTAGCCGACCTTATATGTAAATACATCTTATATATGATTATGCAGATAATAAAAGGATACTGTGCAAACGTGCCACTGGAAATCGAAAAAATATTCTAAAATAGATAAATATATTTTTTTTACTAAATTTCTATTATGACAACTCTCATAAGATTTTTAGCATGGTAATGGATATGACAATGTTATTGTATTTGGTCGTGAATAGATCTGCTATGCTGCTGCTGTTGATTATTGCTGTTGTTGTAGATTTTTGCTGCTGCTGCAGTGCAAGTACAGGGACCTCCTACAGCCAATACAAACACATACGCTTCTGTGGCATATAAGGCATACTGCTGCTGCACAAATACACTAATACATTTTTAGTTTTCTAAATTTAACTTTGAGTTATCTTTTTACATTGACTCAGTTAAGTAGAATATTAAGTATTCAAATTTAGTTGAACTTAGAAAGTTTAGTTGGAATATCTCTATGAAATTAAGGTGAACTAATCAGTCCGTCACATTCGTTACGTCAGAACGACTGATCTCACCTGAGAGCCCAATCACCTTTGAGTGGTAACAGAACAAGCCAATGCACATTGTCTTTTTTTTTTTTTTTGGAGGTTAAATATCTCTAGCTGTGATTACATGGACTCTAATGATCCAATTGTAATCAAACTAGAAGCACAATCTAAACAAAAAAGTCACATGTAACCACAAAAATCAGAATGAATTGGCCAGATCTGATTAAAATTTATTTTGAATTGTAAGGGATAGTTTATTCCTTTTGTAATCTGATAGAGAGGGTGTGTAAACACTAGCCTGGCTAACGTCAGACCTCTTTCTCATTGAGACGTGGTCTGGGAACCACATGTTCATTTTCTCGTATTTGAGGCGTGGTTTACGAATGCCCAGAGCCGTTTATTGGGCGCTACGAATGTCTATCAAATGCGCCTGTACGTAGCTCATAGCCAATTGTTTCAATTATACCAGATGACGTATGTAGAGCAACAGAAATTCGACGAGGAAAAAGACGATGTCTGAAGAAGACTAAACTACTTAGAACACTATCTAAGGCTGCATCGAAAGGTAACTTTGCGTCTGCTGCCATGTTGGATCCATAGATATAAACAAACTGCTTCGGTGTGTCGCATAGACGTCGTCATCGTCTTGCTGCTCCCTCCCCATTCTGTGATTGGTTCCCTTTTTGAGGGGAGAATCTGGTCCATGGTGTCCAGGCTGCCTAGCAGCGTGAATAAAATTGCGCTGCGCTCAAGGCAGCATGGGAAACCCAGGCTATACAAAACTCAACTGCAATAATGTATATTTTATGCATATGAACACAAACCTAGATAATACTCATCACAATTTACAAAAGGGTCATTGACAAATACAATTTTTTTTTTTTTTTTTTTTAAACTGATGTAGGCCTACTGGATATTTTTGAGTCATGAACAATGTGTTTAAATGTGCTTACTGTTATTACCTTGTCAATTCATAATAAAAAAGCAATGTTTGCAGTTGTGCCACCCTGATTTTTGGGAATATTAAAATTGCTGGACAAACTTTTTTTTTTTTTTTTTTTTTATCTCAACAGCTTTACAACTACTGATATTAATCAAATTTGTTTACATGAAAGGTTTCAACCCTAAAATGATGCTATAGTATTTCGTTTTTAGTTTTCTTAATTATTAAGACACCATTTAAATAGTTTTCTTAGTCTGTTCTGACAGTTACACCACCTGACATGTTGGGGGTTTAGGATTACAAAACATAAAATAATATGTTTTTTAATATAATTATTATTTAAATGTGCTAAAATGAATTAAAACGAAATAGTTTTATAGAATAAAGTGATATGTGTCATAAATTGTTATCTTATCAACGACGTTATCTTAAAAGTTAATAATAGACTTGGCCACAAAAATATGCACGTCATGTCATTAGCCGCTTTCCGACCAAGTAGTTACAGGAACTTAGTTATAGGAACTGTCCACTTCTAAACAGTTCTATGAACTACTCTCCCCCAAACTCGGTTTTGTTGTTTGCGTTCGCACTGGCCAAGTGGCCATAGGAACTGGTAGGAGGGGTAAGGGAGTGACGCAAGCACGGTGACTTTTATTTTGACGGCGCGACGTAGGGGTGGGCGATATGGCAAAAATATCATATCACGATTTTTTTCAGGAAAATCACGATTCACGATTTTATCACGATTCTTTTTTATGTTGGTTTTACTATTTTGTGACTGAGCATTACAGCCAAACTAATGTCCATATTTTAAAAACAAAGCCTTAGGTAACAAAAAAAATAAAAAAAAATAAAAAAATGGCAGACAGGGGTGAAGATAAAAATATTTGTCATTATTTTCTTTGTTATTAAATATTAAGATCAAAGATACACATTACACATACACAACTTAATATACAAATTAAATAAACAGTGCTTTATGTTTTCAGCTACAGCAGGTGTATTTAACAGTGGCATTGAAGAAAGTAATTAAATGAACAAATATGAAAATAAAACAAAACAGACTTCACTGTATAAATTATACATTGATACTTATTAAAGCTACTATTAAAGTTATCAGTCAATAGCAGTGATTGATTTTCTCTTTGCATTTTGTTGTTTTATTAACATTAAAGGAATAGTTCTCCTAAAAATTCAAATTGTCATAATTTACTCTCTCAAGTTGTTTTAAACTCGAATAAGTTTCTTTCTTCTGTTGAAAATAAAAGTTATTTGGAAGAATGTGGGTAACCAAACAGTTGATCAGTACCCCAGTGACTTCCATAGTATATTTTTCTCCTATGGAAGTCAATGGGGACCAGCTACTTTTTGGATAGCCACATTCTTCAAAATATTAATATTAGAAAATATTAGAAGGAAATTAATACAGGTTTGGAACAACATTAGAGTGCGTAAATTATGAGATAATATTTAGTGGCAGCGTGTTTACTATTGCTACTGTCTCTTTAAGAGCTGCGCGCGACGCGTCTAATATACACGCATTTGACAAGCAGATTTTCTCTCAATTTTCTCAAGTTTGAGTTCACTTTAGACATAACCAACTTTGTTTATGTAAACCCTGTGTGTATTTGACAGTATTAGCACAATAAGACTCGAAAGATAACTTACTCCAGTATCCAGGCGCTGGTAGACAGGTTTTTAGTGCATGTGAGCTTCACATGTACGCGCTGAGAAACGCACACGTTAGAACAGCGCATCAGCACGCGAATTAAATGTTTAACCGACAAGGCATTAAAGCACATGCAAATTATGAACTTTTGTGAACTGCAGTGTCCCGTTCCGCTGCGCTAACATTTTATGTGAATATACGTCGCGTTGTTCAGTATGTTGGGACAGGCGCCAGAACAGATATAATGCACGATTCTACGATATTTCTTCAAAAGCAGATCGTGGAGACATTTTAATCGTCCACGATCAAAAATCGTCATATCGCACACCCCTAGGTCGCGACGGACCTTTATTTTGGCGGCGCTGAGAACGCCAGAGCAAACAATGCTCGCATTCTCTGTGTTTATTAGTTAGCGATCTGTCTAACATGTTATTAGATAGAACTGTTATAGAAAGTAGACAGTATATGAAAAAAAGTACAAATATAAGTACTGTATGTTCATATTTTCACACTTACAGAGCTTTTTTGCAGTTCCTCACAGCTGGTAACAGTCTCCTACTACCATCTTTTGATTTTATGTTGTATTTTTTAGGGTCTAACTCATCCATCACCTCCTCTGACATCAGGATCATGTTCGCCAAAGTTGAACATTGTGCAAGAGAAAGATTTTTTCTTTTTCTTTTAGAGTTTAAAAATGCCTGCATTTCTTTAACAACAGAATGATCCTTCATCTCAATCAAGCAGTGTGACAGATTCATCCATCTTTCAGGACTGACATTGTTTTTCTGACCTCGTTTGAGGTTTTGGATTATTTTCTTGATGCTCTCTGGGTTGTTCTCTGTGTGAATCAGCACATCCTGTAAGAGTCTCTGATTGGACTCCAGTGAGATGCCATGAAGGAATCGAAGGAAAAGATCCAGGTGTCCATTTTCACTCTTCAAGGCTTTATTCAGTGCTTCCTTCAGAAACACATCCAGAGGAACATTCTCACACTGAGTTCTGGACTTTCCTGTGAGGAACATTTTCAGAACTTCACTCTTCTTGTGTAAATAGCAGAAAAACACATACAGTGCTGCAAAAAACTCCTGAAAGCTCAGATGTACAAAGCTGTAAACCTTCCTATGATAAATCACAGATTCCTCCCTAAAGATCTCAGTGCAAATCCCAGAATACAGTGAGGCGTCAGTGACGTCTATGCCGCTCTCTCTCAGGTCCTCCTCATAGAACATCACATTGCCCTCCATCAACTGATTGAAAGCCAGTTCAGCAAGTTTCACAATCACGTCTCTGTTGGACTGAGGGAGTTTCTCTAGATCTCTCTCTTCATACTTCTGGTTCCTCATATGAGTTTGAATGAGGAGGAAGTGTATGTACATTTCAGTCAGAGTTTGAGGGATTTCTGCACTGATATCTTGTTTCAGGATGTTTTGAAGCACAGTGGCGGAGATCCAGCAGAAGACGGGTATGTGGCACATGATGTGGAGGCTTCTTGCTTTTCTGATGTGTAAGATGATTCTGCTGGCTTGATGCTCATCACTGATTCTCTTCCTGAAATATTCCTCCTTCTGAGGGTCATTGAATCCCTGAATTTCTGTCACTCGGTTGATGTAGTTAGATGGGATCTGATTGGCTGCTGCTGGTCTGGTGGTGATCCAGATGAGAGCAGAGGGAAGCAGATCTCCTTTCATGAGGTTTGACATCAACACACCCACTGATGAAGTCTCAGTCACATCAGAAACTTTCACACTGTCTGTAAACTTCAGTGTCAATCTGCTTTCATCCAGACCATCAAAGATCAACACAACTGTACAGTCATACATCTCTGAGTCCAGATCTTGAAGTTCAGGATGAAAGTCCAGCAGAAGTCTGTGAAGACTGTACTGATGATCTTTTATCAAGTTCAGCTCACGAAATGGAAGCACAAACATGAAATCTACATCCTGATTGGCTTTTCCCTCGGCCCAGTCCAAAATGAACTTCTGCACAGAGACGGTTTTTCCAATTCCAGCGATGCCTTTAGTAAGAACAGTCTTGATTTTATCTTTCTTCTCCTCATATCCAGGTTCAGGTGAAGGATCAAAGATGTCATTGCAGTTGATTGGAGTGTCTTGGAGTGTCTTGTAACTTTTCTCCATCTGTAGCACCTCATGTTCTTCATTCACTCCTTCACTCTCTCCCTCTATGATGTACAGCTGTGTGTAAATCCTGTTCAGGAGGGTCTGATTCTCTTGTAGTTTGATACCCTCAAAGACCCTCTCGTATCTGTTCTTCATGCTGGTTTTGTGCAGGTCTTTGACTCTCTGAAGATCATCATGCACTGGTTGGTGAGAATCGAGCTGCAGGGCTGCTTCTGTGTCATGATGACTGATGTGTTTCTGACAGGAGGATGTGCTGGTCTGACAGGACACATATCGGATCTGGTCAGATCTCTCACCACTGAAAAGACATTAAGATGAACAGAGAGACAAAACAAATAGGATAGATCTTTATAAAATTAGAGAAAATATTTTAAATGTCATATTGGAAAACATCTTATTTGGTTCTTATTTAATCTTATTTGAAAACATACAACATTTAGAAAGAAGTGTCCATTTAAGAGTTTAGCTTTTGTGGCTAATTTATGGTAACACTTTATTTTGTTGGCCCCCTTTAGATATTCTGTTGACTGTTAGTAACAATGTACCTACATGTCAACTATCAGTCATTATAGTATTAGTAGACTGTCTGCTTAATATCTGCTAACTTTATTTTGATGCTCCCCAACAGACATTCTACTGACTATAAGTAACTTTGCAAGTGTGTCAATTTATTCTACCGTAGGGCTGAACAAATATGGGCAGAACTCTTTACTGCCCTAGTACTTCAAAAAGCCTTTTAAAGTGTATACATTTGAATTAAACGTGGCACAATGGCCTTCATCATCACAGTATGCTAATGCCTATGTAGTGCAAGGGATTCATCAATATGCTGATTGAGGACTGTTGGGACACTCCAGGCACAGGATGGTTCTGTCGGGAGAGACAGAGTCGTTTGCACCTCAATGACACGTCTGTACCATTTGCTTCACAGGACATACAGAACTGTAGATGCTTTCAACTACATACAGTTTATTTACTAGTATGTTCTAATATGTAACTATGCCATGTTTGGTCTCATCTGACAGCTTATAAACTGAAATGAATGGTGGTGAACTTAATAGAGATATTAAAGTATCCTAATGTACAATCTAGGTACTATTGGTTAAATATGCATTGAGGAGAATATGTTAATGTTCTTCTCCCCCTCTTGATCACTACCCCTTTGCCTGATCTTTTGGTTTCCTGTCGGTCGGTTTGGTGTTGGTATTCCACTCATGTTTAACAATGCTTTGCTCAGGGTATAAGAAGGAAAGGTAACTGTTGATCTAGGAGAAAGACTTTAACCCCGCCACTCCCGCACACCGGTGCGTATCCTCATACTAGAAGAAAGGATTTTACGGCCTCTTCTGCACGACAGTGCATTATTTGTTACAACTAAGTTTCTAATACAGTATGTTGTTCCATTCTACTGTCTGTATATTTAAACATTTAACTTAATAAATAACTTTGCCTGCTTTAAAGGCTTTGAGAATATTTCCTTTTATCACTGATTATGTTGAAAGCTAAAGTGATTTTAACTTTCGTTATCTAAACGTTCAGGTTAAATCCTACGTTTTCCTATTAGTTCTAAGAAAGACCTTTACCTTTAAAGAATAAGAGGTTAAAGAATAACAACAACTTTAATGGAGTCAGATTAGTTATATTGGAGTCAGATAAATATTTGAATTATACACGTCATCCTTCAACTGCCTTTTGTTCAGATTATTGGTTCAAAATAGCAGCGTAAGCTTCCAGCCTTAAGGCCCGTACACACCGGGACGAATATCGGCGCGCGTTATTCGCCAGCGTTTTTCAACGCGTTTTTTGTGTTCACACCCAAGCGATTTTCGCTGACGATGAGCCGAGTGAACATGCAAATTCATTCCCTGACATTAGATGGCGCTTAATGTAAAACAGAAATACAATACCACTCCATAACAGTCTATACTCTGCAATACCACTCCATAACAGTTCTCTTTTAACAAGATTTGTGTAGTCGCTGTCGCGTTTGTCATATAGTTCTTTATTCCGACACCAACGAGACCAGCAGCTCTACATTCATCTTGCCTTGCATCTTCCTCGTCATTTCTTCCCGGCAGTGTCTGTCCATGGGCAGTGTAGACGCTACTTGGCGTATATCTTCTTCGCTGTTACGTATGTGTGCTCGGCAAGACCGTTTTGTGTTTGAGCGCCCCCAAGTTGTGTTTTACTGTAACTTTAGAAGCTCCAGACACGTGAGCAAAAGCGGCAAAAAAAAAAAAAGCTTTTACGCGTGGCGTTTTTCGCGTCGGTGTGCACACTCACATTGGCGCCCTTTGTTTAGTCACGAGGCGTTAAACGTCGGCGAATATCGCGCGCGAAATTCGTCCCGGTGTGTACGGGCCTTTACACTACCAACCTGAAAAGTATCCCTACCAGTCTACTAATATTCTAATGAGAGTTAGTTGACATGTAAGTGCAATATTACTATAGTCAACATAATTTCTAAAGCAGACCATCAAAATAAAATGTAACCCAATTTTGTGATCTTGAGCTTCTCAAGGTTCTGTTCTAAGACTAATATAGTTTCTTAAATACTGTAGATTAATGATGCACAGCAGGAATTTAAAGGCAAAAAAGAAAATGTTTTTATCAAAGGCCTTACTGAAAATTTCTTTAAAGTTGTCTCTTTTTTTTACATCATGATTATTATTACTGTGATGTACTTATTAAAAAAAAAAAAAAAAAAAAAAACATCAGTTGATTTATTATTTCAAGCTAAAGAACTAATGCAGAGATAATATATTGTAATCTTAATGTACAACTTTGGTTCTTATGTCCTACATGATTACACTCAGAGAGGGTCAAAGGGCACTTCTCAATTTCTGAATTCAGGGACTGAAATACAGAGTTGCACATGATACTCACACAGGGTCAGAGGTCACAGCAGGTCCATCACTGAGATTAGGCGGCAGAACAATGGAGTTGTTACTCTTCATAGAAACACAGCTAGATATCGGAGATGCTGCTCTCTTTCTCTTCTTGCTGATGAAAAAAGACATTATAAGACAAAAAGGCAGAAAAAGACATTCATATTTCAAATTGCTTCTTTAAAGTGTATCCGTATGCTCTATTAAATGAACAATGAACACTTAAATGAAGGCGGATTGCATCAATATTACGCCAAATCCTAAAAAAATAATCTGCAGTAAAAGTCCTATTGGTTGCATATTTTGATATGCTTGGTTGCATGGACCTTCAATAAATACATTTAAAAAAAATCATAATTTGTGTTTCGAAAATTGATACAAAAAAAACAAACATGTTTTATGTTTTCATTATTGGCAAATGTAAAGGCACTTTCACACCAAAAGTGAAATGAATAAGCCTCAGGTTGAAAGAAATGCAAAATCACGCCAGTATAGTAGAGGGTGCAATTAAAAAAAAGTTTTTAGTTATTCTGCCATTCTGGAATGAAGAAGAAGAGAAGAAAGCTCAACGCGCTTACCTTAGCAATAATATAATAATAAATAATATAAATAGTAATAAATAATAAATACAAAAACTGAAAATAAATAATTAAATAGATAAAAGATAAAATACATAAAGTATATTTGTGTAATTTAATATCTTTAATTATTGCAGGTTTACATAATATTCTGAGATTGCACTTCACCGTTTTTATTAATGTTGAGTGATACTGGATCTGTGAGATGAGTAAATGCCTGTTCACATTAGTCTAGAACTGGAATAAACCCAGCGCACACAACGCCTCTGCACATGATTTCTCTCAACATCAGGACAGACGAGCTGTCTGTCAATAAATGGAAAAACAAAACAACTTGCGTTACTTATTTGAAAAAGTAACTCAGATATTTTAAGTAATGAGTTACTTTACTAGTTATTTGAAAAAAGTAATCTGATTACGTAACTCAAGTTACTTGTAATGCATTACTCCCCAACACTGGATGTAACGATATATTCTTCAGCATCAGACGTTTTCAGATTCCACACATGTAATGGTGCGAACGTTAAAAATTATTTTAATATGCAAAACTGTTACCCAATCATAGCAGTGGATGTTTACTTTCAAGTTTTGAAAAAGTCTCTAAAAATCAGTACATCACATTGCAAGTGCTGTTATGCAGATGTTCTGTGCATTTGTTTCATCATTAATTAATTTATAATTAAATCCATAATTTCATGCATTCATCTATTTGAGGTACAATTTAAAATGTGAATGTGATATAAATTAATTTGTTGCTCTTTAAAACGTAAGGTGCAAGAATGCGTCACTTTAGTGGAAATGCCGAACTACTGCGTCGCCCCCCGATGGACTGATGATGAGCGACGCCGCACGAGGCTCTGCTAAGTTGCATTTAAGCTGAAAATCAGTGATTCTTATGTCAAAAGGACAGCAATTTTAAGTAAAACAAGGACTCAATGACCTCTTTTCATAAAAAGCAGCCAACAAGGTATTTGTTTCACTTGTTTAATGTATTGAAAGCATAATTTTGTATCTTGTTTTCTTAAAAAACTATGTATTGCTATGTATATCTGCTGATGTGTTTGTGCTATGTTCATTTATGAATATAGTTCTCACGGTGTAAACAAGACGAGCCTAAGAATTAAACACCCGTTTCAAGGAACCGGCCTGTGTCTGTGATGTTGTGTCACATACATAAGTCACCTGACACCTTTCTCTGATCATTAAATCACTTCACTGGGACTCAGTTCAGACAGTTTCAGACCCTCAGTGGGTGACTGGCATCTTTTCTTTTTGTTTTCTAAAGTGATTTACTTTTCAGAGAAAACCTCAGTGAGTGATTCACCATGTTTCATTCGATAATTTCACTTCCACTACTCACACAGGGTCAGAGGTCACAGCAGGTCCATCGCTGAGATCAGGCGGCAGACCAATGGAGATGTCACTCTTCATAGACACACAGCTGAACTCTGGAGATGCTGCTCTCTGAATGTGAACCGAAGCCTCCTCCTCACTCTCCTCACACACACTCATTCCACAGGCCGACTTCTCCTCCTCTCTCTCCTCACACACACTCATTTTACAGGTCGTCTTCTCCTTTCTTGCTCTCCTCATACACGCTCATCTTACAGGCAGACTTCTACTTCTCTTCCTGCTAGATGAGAGGTTATATTTCAGGCCTGTATGTAGAGGAACAGAACATACACTGAATTTTGACATGAAATTAAAATTAAAAATAAATCACTAAGTTTTACTAGATTATAGGGATGTAACGATATTATCAATTTCGTGGTATTGCGATAGCAAAAGTGTCTCGATATCATCGTGGTCACACAACTGTATGAAACGATAGGTCTTCTGGGCAAAAAGCGGCGTTTTTTTCAGCCCAGTGGAGCAGAGCGGAGGGAAGTGGAAACTACAATTCCCATCGACCAATGCGTGCCCATCATCCTTTCATCTGCTGCCTCAACAGAGCCAGGAGAGCGAAAATTGTGGATACTGTTAGCAGCGAAGGAGAAGAGATAGATTTCAAATTGTAGACGCAAAAGTGAATTTTAAATCTGAAATGTGGAAGCATTTCGGTTTCCCTGTGACAAGAAACGAGAAAGGACATGAAGAGCCACTTGTCAAATCATTGTTAGATCATTACCCTTCATTAAAAATTTCAAGAACATACGAGTAACAAAATCCAGCCGGGCCAAAAGACTATAAAGGAAGCGTTTACAACTTCACTCCCCCATGACAGCGCAAGAGCGCAAGAAGAACAAAATATTATAGTCATAGTTATGGTTACAGTATGTTTTTTTTTTTTTCAAAAAGTAGGCCTAATCGTGTAGGCTACTGTACAAGCGAGATATTGGCAGAAGCTCATTCAGTAGGCCAGTCTGCCCACTAGAAATTTACTATAACTTTGTCGTTCATTTGGACGTTTATATTCGGAAGTGAGTGGAATTTACAGACGGTAAGTTTAGCAGCCTAGGCAAATGCAGCGAATATCAAACCTTAAACTAACTTTACTGCTGAGTCAGACACATTTACGTTGTGTTGTATTGATTGTTGTGTTGTGAACTTATGTTTGCTTTTTAAATTCCATTGTGTTGTGAACTTATTTTTGCTTTTTAAATTTCGTTGTGTTGTGGCTTTATTTCGTTGTGTTGTAAACTTTTCTTTGCTTTTTAAACTCAGTTGTGTTGAGCAATACTGGACCCCCGCACATAAGGGCCGTCACAGTCAGCCTTTTACAAAACTCAACCAAACAATATAGCCTGAGGTTCACACATGGGCTACATCTGTTTTTATTAATTTGGCTCACTATGGGTGGAATTGTGGCACTGTTTTGGTTCAGTTATTAAGTTATGATCCAGGCCACACTTCAGGTGTTTTGGGTAGGAATTTTGAGCCAAATAATTTGCTGACTGGGATGTTCAAAGTCATTGAACATTACTTTTACACTTGACTCCCCTCATATAATTTCAGAAGCACCCTCAACCATAATCGATGTAAACTAGACCAGGGTTTAAAATAAAATAGGCTGATACATTTTCCTGTTAGAGGAAAAAGAACTGCGGAAGTTAGTTGCCATTTAATGAGTGGCAGTTTCCACCGTGAAGTATCACGAGATTAGCGACAAACATCAACATGTCCTTTGAATTTGATATAAAATCTATTTAGACGCAAGATCAGTAACCTATTATTATTAGCCCATTACAGCTATGAAACGTTAAAACGTAGGCTACTTACCGTATCATGCAAAGGAAGGCATTTCTGAATCTGAATCCTCTGAAATGGCACTGATAAGCTTTCGGTTTCACCTGAGACAGTCAGGTGAGGTTAGTGAGATAGTGGTCCGCGCCCAGTGTTGCCAGATTGGGTCGACGATTTCCAGTCCAAAAGCTAAACCTGCACACTCCAAGAAAACCACTCCCAACTTTAACTGACAAAATAAAGTTATAGAATGTTATTGCCATGTCAATCACGGTTGATAAGCACCATTTTTATCTCCTTAAAAAAATAATGATGACAAAATAAAATAAAAATAAATAAATTTCCCAGGAAAACGGATCAAACAATACAATAAAGAGAATTAGCAATGTGATTAAATAAGTAAACTGTCAAAACGGAAATCAAGGAATTAACCGATGACTTAACCCTCGGAAAAACACATCATTTTTTTTTTATGTCAACAATAAGCCCATTTAAGTGCAGGCATTCACACATGCTGATGCACACACACCACAGCCTAAATGTGGGCAAATGTGGGTCATTCATTGATACACAGGCCTCTGCATCTGGGTTGAAATTTAAATAGGCTACATCTACACAATATCGTTGTAGAAATAAAGGATCTGGAGTAAAACGATGACAACTAGACAACTCTCTCATATGTAGCCTACAACATTTAATCAAATACAAATGCATTTATATAAAATTGTCTGTCAGTTGCTTGTTTTGAGTTGCTACCATTTGGCTGTTATTTGTTTTATGTTTGAACACAAAATGGTTATTTCATATCATTCTTAAATGAGGTTATTTAAATATTATGTACTTGATCAGAAATTTATTTTGGATCATTTTAACCCAAAAAAGTTACGGACTGCAGCTTTAAAATAAAATATTTTGATTGCACAATGATGCATGATGGAACAAATACACTGACCAATTCAGACAACAAGAAATCATGATTTACAGCTATAAGACACTTTTACAGAAAATATTCTATTGATATGGCCTATAACATCTTGTGATCCATGACAATGAGTAACAAATTATTAAAACAATAAAAAATATAACCATTTGAAAAAAAGCTGGAAAAAAAAGAATGACTTAGGGCACCAAATGTGCCTGCAGTTATAATCACCTGGGGTCACAGGATCGTATTGGGTTTGGTGATAGCAAGTTAAAAATGGCCAAAAATAGGCCTACGGTCTAAACTGGAAGCTCACTGGGTTTTGACACAGAGGTGTGCAAAGGATTTTGGGTGATTGGATGATACAAAATGAAGGCCTCAAAACGAAGGCTGATTAAGGATCCTCCAAATTGGGACCTCTTTCACCGCCTGCGATCCCACTGACTGTGTGTGTGGCATCTGAAAGTTGCAGTTCAGAGTCAGTTTAAAAATGTAGATTTTTACCCACATTTTTCCAACTGTCATTTCATTTCTAGAAATTAATATTCTTATCACTAAATATATGCTTGGTTTTGGGTGAGTTAGTCGTTGTTTTGCTGAAGTGCTCGTATGTTCTCCACTAGATGGAGCCACGTTACTTTGGAGTCACTCATTTCAGTCAGCGATTCAACCCAAAACCATCGATGAGAGTGTAGCAGATTTCAACACGTGTGAGGTTTGGACTGTGTTTCTGTTTCGAGGGGATATTTTGCACCCCTCACGAAAATACACGAGACCTAATCAAATCCTGAATCTACACTGTCATTTTACTGTGTTGTGGGGATGAAAGCTTCTCTCAGGTAGGCCCTGATCTTCATCTTGTGGTGACTGCAAACATCCACTCTTCAACTCTGGTTTACACTTTGTGAATTATCTGCAAAGATAAAGTAATAAGTTATGATAATGAAGTCTTAACAGTGTGTTGAGAATTCCTATGGATCACATGACGTAGCCAGTCATGGGAGGAGCTAAGTCTCCTCAGGTGCACTTAATGATTGATAAATTACTATTGTTTGGTGTGTTGGTGTATGTATGCCATATGCAATTGAAGAAGACTGTCCTTTCTTTCTCTCTTAATGAGAGCCTTTGTAGAGTTGATGTGTTCCTGACAATGTAAGTTTGTGCTCTTTTGATTTGTTTCATAATGTTAATTCTTGAGATTCTGTTTGGGTCTAATTCTGAAATGTTCTATGTGATTATGATTCTTATGTTTCAGTGTTCTTACTATTTTGATGTTGAATTGTTTAGGATTGGATTATGTGATTAATGATTTATTAGTTGAAGTTCTATGGTGTTAATTATATTTAAGATTCTGTTTGTTGTTTATTTGTTTATAGAAACCATACAACTCTATATCTGATTCCCATTCTACTCTATGGCCTGATTCACGATCTGTTACAATAAATGAGTATGGACTGAGTACTGAGTACACAGGAGTGTTTTAATAGACACACCATCCTGGTAGCACATTCCTGAACCAAACATTCCCAAAAACTTTACACAGTGGCATCTGCGAGTTATCTTGTGCTCAAATTGGATGTTCTGGGTCTCTCTCATCTTCATACAGCAATAAGAGCTGCAGACTGATTTACATAAAGTGTAATTTCCATAAACTCATCAGCTAAAGGATGCTTGTGCTGTTGGAGTATATATGAACATGTAGGTATGACAGAAAGCAATTTGTATTGTGCAGTTATAACATGTCAAACAGTGCTGGTGAATTGCCACCAAAACATGGTATTAGTATGCTTTTTGGAAATCGTATCATCATTATTCATCATACACGTCAATGCCATGGCATACTTTAATGTTTCTCATAAATGCCATACTGAATATCCTTTCAGTGCTTATTCTCAATTCTGACAATATCAGGATAAAAAAAAAAAAAACTCAAATAGCAAAAAAAAAAAGTTGGATAAATGTGGCTTACAAATCATTTCAGTTAAATATATTTTGGAATATATATATATATATATATATATATACAACTTTACAGTCAAACAAAGCAATGGGACCAGATGGTATTGTAAGAGCCAATTCAATATGCTTTCAATTTGTATTATTATTGTTCTCAACTTATTTCTGTTTTATCTACAGTGCTTTATTATTTAAGAATTTACTTGAAGTTTTCCTGTACTGCATTTACTTGAAGTTGTCCTTGTATAATTTGCTTGAAGTTAAAGCCACTCCTCCTTAAATGTTCATATAAGGCCTATATGCTGTTTTAATTTAAGGGATACAAGAGAGGAAGGAGGAAGAGGAAAAAATGTAAGTTAAAGTAAGTTATCTTACTGTCTGGCTGTCAAAAATGGTCTTAATTGGAATCTAAGGAAGATATTGTATGGATTTAAGACATACAATTTTCAAAGGAATTGAAGCCATACTTGAGCGCTGTTTGGAAGTATTGGCTGAATGGATTTCAAGGATTGTCCATGTTTTTGCATTTTTGTGTTCCTGAAAATTAATGTGAAACACTTTAACAGACTGGCTGTATATTTTTTGACGTGTAAAAAAACACTTCCTCTTAATAGAAGCAAGAAAAAGGTGGCTTTGATCCTTGTTTCTTTAGGTATGGTATGTCATACTTTCTTTTAAAAACATTTGATGAGGAGCTCGCACGAGCCTGGCATCGCCTTTTCCTTCTCTCCAGTTAGAGACAAAACTATAGCCTACCTAAGTATTTGTATAAAAAAAATAGCCACCAACGCACATGAACAGTGTACACATGCTGCTTTTGCACCAAACTCTCGTTTGTACATTGTCAAAACATTAGTAAACCGTAGTAGATTGTATATCTTAAATTAGGACTAGGGATGCACTGAAATTAAAATTCTTGGCTAAAGCCGAAACCGAATACAGAATACCGACCGGAATACGGCTGCACCATAGCAGTGTACAGTGAGACTTTTGAGATTATTTAGAATTTCAAAAATATTTTACTACGAATATTTTTTTATTCATCTATTAGTCTGCCTTAACATTGCTTTAATGTGTTACTATTTTAACATGTCGTATTTCTGTCCCGTGCAGAGTGAATCCAGCATTTATGTAGATCAGTCACTTCCAAAACTTTGCAGCATGCAATTGGCCGTCGGTCCTCTTAGCAGCGTGAAAAACAATAGTTTTATTCAATGGATTATATAGTCTGTAGCCTTGAAAGCGAGCCAAGACTGCTCTCTTTACAATCACTAAACTTGTTTATTGTTTAAAATCACTAAACACTAAACGCTGTGTCAGTTCAACACTATCTCACAAAGTTCAGTGAAGCTGCCAACAATGCACAATAAATCTCTACTTACATCGTGTCTACACTTTTTGTTAACGAGAGGTTTTGCGTGCCTGCATGTCAGCACTGATTCTGAATAAAATCTCTGGTGTTTTGATAAATTTGAACAAATTCTGACTAATTTAAACACCTCTGATTGGCCATTGCGTTCAAGAGATCCACAACTATGTCTGTGATTGGCTACATTGCTCAGTGCTGCAAAAACACGTATACATCTGACGTTCTCCAGAACGCAAACACAAATTTGCACTGGAGCGTAAAATCTGTTTTTAATGTATCATTCTCCTTTTAAACACTTTGGCCAGTTCAAGAATAATTTATGCAATTTTATATTATTTATTTTAAAGAATTAAAAGAGCAGTTTCATAACTATTCTTGTATTGTTCAACTGGTCGAGGTTGAAGTGGGATTTAGAAAGTAAGTAATGCAATACTTTATAGAGAGAGTAATTAGTACAGTCATCTAATTACATGGTTGAAGATTAAATTAGTAAAAAGTAATTAATTACATTTTGAGAGTAACTTACTCAACTGGCCATAATAAATGGGAATCAAAAGGAATTTGATTGTTCTGGATTTTGATTCCAACTCCACTTAGAACCGAACATCATGAAAACCAGCCAGTTCCAGTATTTTTATTTTTATTTTGAATAAAAATCAGTTATCGGTTCTCAACGCTAGTGGCCGTACACATTGTGTGTTTTACTGTACATGGTGCCTCCACCCTAAAGAAATAAGTGCTCTTGTGCTGTAGTTGTTGGACATGTCTGGTGGATCTTGAGGGGTTAAATATGAGGCATCTGTGGAGACCGGCCATCAAAGCCTTGCTGAGGATGATAGAAGTTGTAGGAGCCAACTACCCTGAAACACTGGGCCGTCTCCTCATAATCAGAGCACCCAGAGTGTTTCCTGTGCTCTGGACTTTGGTAAACACACACACACACTCATTGGATTTCACATTATGACACACTTAGAACATAAAAAGAATGTTAACAAATAGTTCAGGATATTAGGAAAGACTGAGATGAGCACTTACTCAATCTTCATTTAATGTTGTAAATGTCTCCACACACTGACCCATCACAGTTAAATGTCATGTTAGCGCGGTGTTATTTCACTCATCTGGCCTTTCTTAATTTCCGGGCTTCTGTAAATGTCGTGCTTTCGTTCTGCTCTCAGGTGAGTCCATTCATCGATGAAAACACACGGAAGAAGTTTCTCATCTACGCTGGGAATGACTACCAGGGGCCTGGAGGACTGGTGGACTACATCAACAGAGACTTCATCCCTGACTTCTTAGGAGGAGACTCTCTGGTGAGTCTTCAGAACTACAGGCGGTGAGATCTGACGTGTTAACCCGTGTGTCAAACTCAGGCGACGTCTACATTCATTTTAGTTTAAAAACGCTCTCCGTCCACACTAGCCAAAACGCAGAGAAAAAGATGCGTTTTCAAACGAAACCGTACTAGTGTGGACAAGACCTCGGTCCTGGAAGGACACTGTCCCGCAGAGTGTAACTCCAGAACTCCTGCTTGGAAGTTTCTAGTAATCCTGAAGACCCTGATAAGCTGGTTCAGGTGTGTTTAATAAGTGTTGGAGCTAAACTGCAGGATATTGGTCCAGTGTTAACCCTCTTCAGTTGGTTGAAAACCTGACGTGCTGCTGTATTCTTTAGTACATGTAGAGGGTTGATGGAGTTCACAAAGCTGGTCTCCAGAGTATTGCAGTAATCTAGCCTTGAGATGATAAGAACCTTTACTAAGAGCATATTCAGAGAGTTAGGGTCTGATATTACTCATGTTGTAGAGAGCAAATCTGATGATAGCGCTGCCGTTGAGATGTGGTCATGTGCTTCTCATCTGGCCTGGTTAGATTAAACTGAAGCTCTTCAGGAAAGCAGAGATAGGACTAAAGACATGCGGGATCATTAAGCTGGAACTCTGTTTAGAAGTGATAGGACATGTCACGCACCTTCCCTAGGCCAACAACTCATTCCCAGATATTAATTTGCATAATTATATTTGAATATTGGTCTTTGTGTGCATATTTATCATAAAACGAAACAGTGGTTTGTGCCAAACAGACGCTCCTCTAAGGCACTTCAACAGGCATTGTAAAACAGTAGTACATTTCCTCATACTTTAGCAGAAGAATATTTATAACGGAAATAATATACTTTATAAGAATATACTTGCATGCAAAATGAATGAAAAGTTTTCAGACACTTAATTGCATGTTAATTGCAATTAAATGAAAATGTAATTATAGTTTAACATTAATGTTACATGCAATTAGTTGAACTTTTAGAGTGTTTTTGACCCATTTAAGTATGATTGAACATCATTATTACTTCTATTGTCTTTGAAATATGAAGTTACTGCTGAATGACAGGCTTTTATGGTACACTAAAAATACAACGGCATTTCTATTGAAACTTGTAATGTATGTCATGTATTAAACTATATTTGAAATGACTCATTTGTAATGGTGAAGCTGCTATTTAGTACATTTATATTTATTTTTAATTTAACATGAACACATTACAATTCAGATTAAAATCCACTTCAAAGCATGACAAAAGATTATTAAAGCAAAATGATTTAAAATGCACATTAAAGTAAAACTTTTAATTTGACATTATTACAAAGTGCAGTTTTTAAAAGCGTACTTACGTGTGTTAAGAAACAGTGTCTCTCTTTAAGTGCACTTAAGTGGCCTTTTATTTCATTAATAATGTATAATCTACAAGTACAGTTGATTAAAAATATACTTTTAGATTTGAAGTACACTACTAGTGCACATTAAATACAATTAGGCACACTTCTTTTTCACAAGAGAATATAAAACCCATCAATAGCAACAATGTCATGTGTTTCTCTCCTGGAATGTGAAGGTAAAATAATGTAACGGCATCAAGACATGGGATCATGCCATCGTGATATGATGTGTTTGATATCAATGAATACATGAAACACTTTGCCATTATAATCAGAATTTGCTTGCCATATCACTTGTTTGTTGTTGTGGTGTTTTTATGTTCCTTGTACTCGTGTATAATTATTGTACAAGTATACTTGTATATTTGTGATGGTCTTTTATTAAAGCACAGGGGAAACGCTGACCTTAACTTGACTTGCCACAGAAAACCAAGAGATGTCATTCACTACTACAGGACACATGTAGCTGGACAGTGTACAGTATTTATTCAGACAGAAATGATCAAAAACATCATTCTAATCTAATCTTCTCATGTTTAATTCAGTGTGATGTTCCTGAGGGAGGTCTGGTTCCCAAGTCTCTGTACCGTACGGCCGAGGATCTGGAGAACGAGGAGGTTAAACTGTGGAATGAATCTATCTACAAGAGCGCGAGTGTGTTGAAGGGATCTCCACATGAGGTACAGCTCATACACTCACAACACTCAACAATACACAGCTTTTACTGGTTACTTCAGCTGGGCAACGTTCACTTTCATATCCAGTGTGTTAATAAGTGGTGCCATCTGTTGGTTATAAGAAGACATGCAGCGTGAAGTCAAATACTGTTAGTCTAGTTCTGTTTAAAGTGCAGATCTGGACATATTTGCATCTTATAGTGTATTATTGTGTTACCATAAACTTCAGAGTTGGCTCCCTTTTAATTCATGAGTGTGAATTTGAATAGAAATAGACAATTTCATGAGTGATTTGTTCATACTGAAAAATATTTTTTGAAAACTCTGAATTTTCTTTTAAATAAATTGTTTCAAACCTGTATGGATTTCTTTCTTCTGCTGAAAACAAAAAAAATATATCTTGAAAAATGTTGGTATAACCAAACAGTGAATGGACCCCATTGACTTCCATACTAGAAAAAAAAATAAAAAATACTATGGAAGTCAATGGGGTCCAACTGTTTGGTTACTGACTTTCTTCAAAAAATGTACTTTTACTTCCTTATGTAAATTCTAATTTGATTGTTTTCCTGCAATTAAAATTCCAGATTCTCGGTTGTATTCTGAATGGTGCGCAGCGCTGTGTGTTATGCATTATGAAATAAAGATAAATCCCTTTGTTCATCTTCAGGTGCTGATAGAGATCACAGACGTATCGTCCGTCATCACGTGGGACTTTGACGTGTGTAAAGGCGACGTGATCTTCAACATCTATCACTCCAGAAGAGTCCCTCAGCCAGCTAAAAGAGACGGTCTGAGCGCGCACAACCTCGCCTGTCCCGGCGGAAACAACGTCCAGCTCATTGACCGATCGTGGATGCTGGGACAAGACTACAGCATGGTGGAGACGGCCCTCACCTGCAGAGAGGGAGAGAGCGTACAGGTGAGGGAATCTCACCAAACCTGTCAACAACATGGACGACTCAAACCAGACAAACTCTCGTTCTCTTCTTTGGTTTCCCATCAGGGCTCTCATGTGACGCGCTGGCCTGGATTCTACATCCTGCAGTGGCGTCTTTACAGCACTCCAACATGCACTTCATCCAGTCGGCCGCGTGTCGATGATGTTCTGGCCTCTCTGCAGGTCTCCTCACACAAATGCAAAGTCATGTATTTCACAGAAGTGCTGCAGTCCACTGACTTCAGGTCTGGATGTTTACATATTGCAAAGTGCTTAGCATAAAAATGTGAATGAATCATGTTAAACTATCATCTGGAAAGCCAAATGGTGTGTTTAAAGGTGTGTGTGTGTGTGTGTGTGTTTCCATCAGAGGCTCCATGAGCAGTCTGGAGTCGAGTCACAGTGGTTTCTCTCTGCTCAGCGCCGCCACCACCTCCTCCAAAACCAGTCACACACAGACTCCACCGTTTCCAGATAGCATCTTCATCCAGCTGGAGAGACTTTAGCTCTGCGGGATTACCAGTTCCTGCAAATGATGAATGAACAGAGATTCACATTAAACCAACAAATGCCTGGATCTTTTTCTGATAAACTACTGGCTTTCTGTAAATTACATGCAAGCTTTCTGTACATTGTTACAAATAAATGTGTAAATGTTGTTTACTTTGGTTGTCTGATTGAGCAACTTTATGAGTGTGGCGCACAAAGCTACACTGTGCAACTTTTGTGTTTGGAACGAATGAACAAAGTTTAAAGGGATACTCCACTTTAAAATGAAAATCATAATATACTCACCCTCATGTTGTTTCAAACCTGTATACATTTATTTCTTCTGCTGAACAGAAAGGAAGATATGTAGAAGAATGTCAGTAACCAGACAGTTTCTGGTACCATTGACTTCCATAGTAGGAAAAAATATATATACTATGGAAGTCAATGGTACCAGAAACTGTCTGGTTACTGACATTCTTCTACATATCTTCCTTTCTGTTCAGCAGAAGAAAGAAATTCAAACAGGTTTGAAACAACATGAGGGTGAATATATGATGACAGAATTTTCATCAACAATCATATAAAAAACATTTATTTTCCAAACTGTGATTTTGATTTACCCTGAATCACTACGGTAAGTTTTTAATAATGATTTTATTATTAATATTTTTGAGTTGTCAGGACGGTGTTCCTGGGAAACTGCTTGCTTCCATCATTAATCCAAGCATGTTACCGAAAAATTTGTCCAATATAAAGAACAATATATCTGAATAAAAAGGCCAGGATACTGCTATATAAAGTAGAAGATATATATATTCATATTGATTTATTCCATGATCTCTCTCCGAATATTTTAAAGTGTCAAAGGTCCCACTTTATATTGGGCGTCTAACTATTATGTAAAAAAAAATAAAAAAATAATTTGATACAATGAACTTATTGTGTACATACATGTTTTTACATAGAGTTTATATTTTTACAATACCCACATGTACCCACATTTCTGTAATTACATCTATAACCACTGTTGACCCGTAAACCTTCCCAGAGCACTAGTCCCACTAGCACCAGTCCTTAAACGTACCCGTATCCACCTCAACAGTGTCACGATTTCCCTTGTGTTTTATGTTCTAGGACTTTTATTTTGAAGTGTATTTTCTGTCTCCATTGTTCACTTCCTGTAGTTTGTTACAGTTTGGCTGTTTCTAAAGTTACCCTTGTTTCTTTCCATAGTCATTTATTACACACACCTGGGACCTGTTTCAGAAAGGAGGTTCAACCAACTCTGAGTTAAAACTTGAACTCTGAGTTGACTTACCCTGAGATGGGAAACTCTGAGTTTTCGGTTACAGAACAGCTGAAATGAGTTAGTTCAATCAACTCTGAGTTGACCTACTCTGAGTTAAGCGCGTGCACCACAACTATAAAAAGCCATTATCAATGGAGCACAGATATTATGAGTCACCATGGCAACAGCGCCAGACAAAAAGCGGTCTTCATATTTCTCACCAGTACGAACATTATTACTTTAATTTTACAGTATTAGAACATTAATACTGTAATTTAATTAAAGGGATTACTCTTAATTTTTCTGTAATTTAAAGTAAAATCTGATGTAATTATATTAGACTATAGAACAATTCTGTATATTTAACATACATTTTTAAAAGGTATATTTTTAATGTAACATTCTCCCTCTACACACTTTGGTCAATTCAAGAATAATTCATGCAATTGTATATTGTTTATTTGAAAGCATTAAAAGTGCAGTTTCTTGTCTCTCTTTGTATTGTTCAAATGGTTGAGGTTGATATGGGATTTAATAAGTAGACCAATACTTTCTAAAGATGGTCATTATTGCATTAATCTAATTACACTGTTGAAGATGTCATTTGTAGTTAGTAATACAAGTAACTTACACAACTGTTATAATATCAGAGGTGAAACTGGAAGAACAGTATGTTATTCAACCTAATTTTAATTTTCATGTAGGGGCAATCCTGCAGGTATTAAAAGAACATGGCAGCAGCTGAAAATTAAATATAAAAACATAATTCAATCAAGTAAGGCTTGAGTGTACATGGGTGTAGGCTACCTGACTTTACAAACATTTGACATATTAAATAACTAAAGCATCCAGTGTCATTTTTGTGCAGTGCAGCATTTTTGGCTGAGGGACTTCAGAGCCAGTCACTCCCCAAGATCCAAGGGCCTCATAAAATGTAGAGGTTTACATACGTGTTATTTTTGATATTTCCATTTATTTTACTTTGGGTTGGGTTTTTTGTTGGTCCCAACAGATTCTGATGGTAATATCTGTCTTTTGGAGCCTCCTGTCCCAACAACCCAGTCAGTTGTAAGTAGCCTACTCAATATACCAGAAATTATGACAAATAGTGTTATAGAGTGCACTCAACCAAATGCTCATCTTCACAGGACGATGGGGATAAAGAGTTTCTGCTGCCACAGAGAGGCCTACAGAGGTAATGTTAATATTATGTGTCTACACATCAAACAATCTACACATTCTGATTATTTCACATTTTTATGTGGAGTAGCCTATAGAATCAAAGTTTAAATCTAAGTATAAACGGGTATTCTTATCTCTCCCCGCGCCCCCAGAGTGTGGAAGAACAGCAGGAGGACGGTCCATCAACTTCTGTTGCACAGATGAACACAGTTCAGTGATTCTCAGTAAATGCCACAGTTTAATTCTGTAGAATTTGTTTAGAACTACATTATGTAACTCTAATCTACTACTGTATTTTCAGTTGCCAGTTAAGGAGTTATATAGACTTCATCTTATTAAAAAAATTGGAAAAATAAAAATAAAATGCAGTAAAAATAGCAATATTTTATTTATTAATAAAAGATACATTTGATTAATAAAAATGTACTGAAAGAATGAATGAGGTGTTTAAACACCACTTCCTCTTTAAAAAAGGGGAGGAGACCGATAGAAACTCTGGGTTTACTGAAGAAAACCTGCTCCTGACCAGGTTAGGTTCACAGAGTAAGTTACCATGGTAACTGACTCTGAGTATAAGTTACCTCTCTTTCAGAAACGGGCTTGACTTACTCTGCTTTCTCAGGTTTAACATACCTCCCATTCTGAAACAGAAAACCCAGAGTTTCCCTCATTTCAGGGTTAACATACTCAGAGTTTTCACTTAACCTCCTTTCTGAAACAGGCCCCTGTTCCTTGTTATCCAGTGTATAAGTACCCATGTGTTTCAGTTTTCGGTCGTTGTCTTTACATGAGTGTTTGTAAAACTGTTGTGTTTTTGTTTCCTGTTTGAATTATTCTCATCTTCCCCTGTTTGGATTATTGTCTTCATCTTCCCTGTTTGGATTTTCTTTGTGTGTTTATTTAATAAATAATTGAGTAGATCCTCGCCTCTTCCCTGCTAACCGTAACAACTAGCAGCAAAAGTGTTCCCTTTTGAAAGGGAACTCCCACTGCGTCGGATGAGGCAGGGTGTAAGGGAAGAAGACTTTCAGACCAGACGCAAGCGTCCTGGCAGAGGCAGATAATAGCCTCCTTCCCTGTACACACCCTGCTTTCCCTCTTTCCCCCTTTTCCTTTTTGGTGTGTAACCAAAATTGAACGTAGACAGGCTGTTCCCAATAAATAAATGGATTAAAATATATATTTATATATTTCTGGGTTATTTGGCCTCCGTTCCCTTTCTGGAAAGTAAGTTAAAGGGCTTCGGCGATAATGTTCTTCAAGATACACAGGTAGCTGACTAGTTTCCTACTTAGAAGCGTGGCTAGGCACCTCTCAATCTGAGAGTTATCTATGTGGCCTCTGCTCTATGGCAGGCTGTATATATCTTAATTTAGCCACTTAGGATGAGTATGGCAGTCCTCTTCTTTGAGTCTCTTTGTTAGGCCTCTGCTCCTTTGGAGTCAGTTTACTTTTAAGTTATACTATTCATTATGCTAGAGCTCCCAATAATTAGTAGTGTGTCAAGGATGTTGTAGGTTTCCTTTCAATTTGAGGGCTGTCATGCTGAGGCCTCCATCCTCCAGAGTTATTTTGTTTCTACTTCGTTTCTCTGTGTACGTGCCTAGTACACAGAGACAGGTGTACACACTAGTACACCTGCTTTATCAATATGAGGCAGTTTATGATATTTAGCTTGGTAGAGTTGAGTTAGCTCTCCTAACTATATGTGTCAGGCTTCCTCTCATTAAGAGTCATCTTGCTGAGGCCTCCATTTGTATAGTTGGCCTGTACTTAGCATGCGTCAGGCCTCCTCTCATTCAAGAGTCATATTGCTGAGGCTTCCATGCATACAGACATTGCAGGTAGAGTTTGAGAATTTACCTTCCTCTTTGAGGCTTTTGTAGCATTCGAGCTAGCTCTCATAACTACTGTATATGTGCCAGGTCTCCTCTCAGCAAAATGACTCTCAAAAGAGGTCTCCTGTGATACAGTTTATAGTTTTCTAGCATGTGTCAGGTCTCCTCTCCTTCAAGAGTTTTCCTTTTTAGACCTCCATGCAGACAGCTTTGTAGGTGGAACTTGAGAAGTGGCCCCCTTTCTCTCTGAGGAGGTGCTTTCGGCCCTTGCTCCCTGTAGCTTTGATTACCATTGTATTCTAGTGTGTGTCAAGCCTCCTCTCCTTTGAGAGTCATCCTGTTGAGGCCTCCATGCAAACAGCATTTCGGTGGTTATTGTTGAAACTAGCTCTCCTAGATATATGCTAGGCCTCCTCTCCTTCAGAGTCATCCTGCTGAGGCTTCCATGTATACAGATGTGGTAGGTAGAGCTTTAGAAGTGGCCCCTTCCCTTCTGAGGAAGTGTTTCAGGCCCTTCGCTCTTTGAGCTCTGGATATACGTTTTGAGGTGGTACTTTGGAGTTTGGCTAAGGGTTGGTTTGTTTATGGCATGTGTCAGGTCTCCTCTCTTTTGAGAGTCATTCTGCTGAGGCTTCCATGTGTACAGATGTTGCAGGTAGAGCCTTAGAAGTGGCCCCTCCCCCTCTGGGGAGGTGCTTTAGGCCCTTCACTCCCTGAAGATCTGATATATGTGCCAGGCCTCCTCTCCTTAGAGAGTCATCCTGTTGAGGCCTCCATATATATAGTTGGCTTTTTTGGTTTATACTCTAGCATGTGTCAGGCCTCCTCTCCTTTGAGAGTCATCCTGATGAGGCCTCCATGCAAGCAGCATTTGAGTTGAAGCCTGAGAAGTGGCCCCTCCCTCTCTGAGGAGGTGCTTCAGGTCTTTGCTTCCTGAGCTATGATTATCGTTGAGCTAGCTCTCCTAAATATGTGTTAGGCCTCCTCTCCTTTGAGAGTCATCTGGCTGAGGCTTCCATGCAAAGAGATATTACAGGTAGAGCTTGATAAGTGGCCCCTCCCTCTCTGAGGAGGTGCTTCAGGCCCTTCGCTCCCTGAAGCTTTGATATTGGTTGCTAGAAATGTGTGAGGCTTCCTCTCCTTTGAGAGTCATCCTGCTGAGGCCTCCATATACAGTTCGGCTTCACTCCCTAAAAGAGTGCAGTAGCTGTATTCTAGCATCACAGGCCTCCTCTCTTTCGAGTGTGCAGGCTTCCTCTGCTCTCTGAGTCTTCCTGCGGAGGCCTCCGCTTCCCTTAGGTCTAAACAGGTTGTTGGCTTCAGCATTAAGCGTGATAGCTTGATAGCATGGGGGTCGATTTTGGTACCCCCGGAAGTAGCAGGCCAGAGCCCTTAGGCTCGGGGCCATACTCCCTTAAAGGAACACCTCTCTGGGAATAGATGTGATATCCTTGCCTTGAGCTGGAGCTCGGCAGTGGCCATAGGGAGAAGTGCTACTGTTAGCCTGATGTGCAAACAGTAGGGGATTTAACCTTGGGTTAATGTGTTTTTTGTGCTTGTTACAGCCATAGTTAAGCATCCCCTTAGCATGGCGGCGTGGGTATATCGTTCCCCTAGCGTCATCCGACGCATTGGGAGTTCCCTTTCGAAAGGGAACGTCTCAGGTTACGACTGTAACCTGTGTTCCCTGAGAACAGGGAACGAGCGCTGCATCTCCTTGCCATGCCTTCGGTCTGCTTGTTCAGTCCCTTCAGACGAAGAAGTGGATGACATATTCTCTGGGCGTCCCTTTTATACTTCCTGGACGCGCTAGACCATGACGTCATGGCTGACGCCGGCCAATACGATTGTCATGTTTATACAGTGTTTCAGTCATCAGTCACGCTGAGGCGTTTCCCCTAGCGTCATCCGACGCACTGCTCGTTCCCTGTTCTCAGGGAACATAGGTTACAGTCGTAACCTGAGACGTTTTGCAATACAATATGAACACAATGAGTACATTGAACCTATTTTTTTATGGAGGTACATAGAAGTGGAAAAACACCTCATATAAAGTGTGACCGCATCAGTTTTGGGGCGAACAAACTTTCAACAGATGGACCGAAATCTCCCAGATTTCCTTTAAAATATCTTTGTGTTTTGAAGATAAATTAAAGTCTTGGGTTTGGTACGACATGATAACAGAATTTTCATTTTTGGGTGAACCAACCCTTTTTCATTTGGGCTACTGGTTATGGGAATGTTGTTAGTCTCATTTAAATGTCATAAAATATATTTGTATTGGTGAATGACTGTGTGGATGTGAAGGCAGTTGTTCCTCTGATAACAGGGTTTTATCATTTCTAGGTTGGGATGATTCACCTTTATTTCCTAAATCTCCATCACTGAAACATCTCGACTCTGTAATTCTTCTTTTAGATTCTCACAGAACACACACATCATTGAATCTCCAGGGAGTGTGGAGTCTGTGTTAAGACTGTGTTCATGATTTTATTCATTCTTTTAAGGCAAGAACAATATACAACTTTTATAAAGAACAATTTATTAAGTTTTAAACTGATAATATCTGATAACATCAATATCATTTAGGCCTAGCTCACATAACAAAAATTAAGAATCAAAACAAATGCAATCAAACAAATACAGTTACTGTAAGTCAGGGTGGATTTAACTAAAAAAACTTATGCATCTGAAATCCATTTACATAAATACTTATTTTCTCTAGCAGTAATTTGTAATGTTTTTTTCAAACATCTAATGACTCCATTAAATTATAAAGATCTTTGTGAATTTTATAAAACTAAAATGAGATTATCTTCTGAGAAACATCTGGATTCCACATGTATAAAGTGCAGTGTTCAGTGGCGAGGATGAAACTGAGCAGAGCCGATCAGACCCGCAGTGAAGACAACCGTCCCAAAGATCATTTCATCAGCGCTATAAACCCCTCTGATGAAGGACCAGTCCAGTGTCCTAGAGTGATCTGAGTGGTTGCTAGGCGGTTGCTATGGTTTCCATAAGTTATGTGCGTTAATAGAAGTTCAACAATTTCATGAAAATCAGCTCCGCTCGTCTTCCTCACAGAATCAACAGTCAAATATATAATAACATATTTACACAAAGAAACAACAAAAACCCAGAAACATCCTGCTGATATTCTTAATACGATCAACAAGATCTTCAAACCAACATCAACAAACGTTCAGACAGCACACACACACACACACGCACGCACGCACGCACACACACACACACACAACAGGACAGTGAGTTTATACACTGATCACAGAAAACACGAGAGAAGAAACAACAACAGCAACACAGTTTTTAATGTGTGTTAGTCTGTGTGTTTGTGTGTCAGTCAGTGTGTGTGTTTCAGTCAGTGTGTGAGTTAGTCAGTTGTATGTGTGTGTGTAACTGTGTTTAATGTGACACAGAGACACTGAAGAGTTAACATTATCAAGTCTAAATCCAGCACAGAGGGGTTCAGTGAATGTGGTGTGTAATGTGTGTAAGTGTGTGAGTGTGTGTGTGTCAGAGACGCTGTAGAAGGACAGAGTGCCGGCCGACACGTCCACACACACTCCTACTCTCTTACAGGATCCTGAACCAGCAGAAACATCAGTGGACTTATTATTATGCCAGACAGTGAATCTGTGATCAGAGCGGCTCAGACTCCAGGACTTCTGATTATATCCAAACCAACAGTCAAAACTCAGTCCTTTCCTCTGGATTCCTTTATATGACACTGATATTTCAGTATAATCTCCACTCCATTCAGCCTCCCAGTAACAGCGTCCAGTCAGACTCTCTCCACACAGAACCTGAGGATAAAACCCATCAAATCTCTCTGGATGATCAGGATACGACTGACTCTCTCTCATACGCGTCACCTTTCTGTTCTCCTCAGACAGAACGAGATGAGTGTTTGCTGTGTTTGGATCCAGTGTGAGATCAACGGCATCTGAACACAAGAACACACATTACAACAGCAACATTTACAACAACACACACTAAAACTGTTTGAGGACTTACAATTGTGTAATCTTGAAATCATGAACTGTCCTCTGTGATCCACACTAGAAAACACACACACACACACACACACACACACACACACACACACACACACACACACACATAGAGAGAGAGAGAGAGAGAGAGAGAGAGAGAGAGAGAGAGAGAGAGAGAGAGAGAGAGAGAGAGAGAGAGAGAGAGAGAGTTTTGACTACACAAAAACAGAAGTTTCTCATATTGTGAACACAAATTATCTTTGTTTGTTTGTCTTTTTCTTTGTTTCTTTGTTTCCTTCTTTCTTTCTTTTTCTTTCATTCTTTCTTTCTTTTTCTTTCTTTCTTTCTTTCTTTCATCAGAGACTGCAGGTCATTAAATCTTGCATTCTGCTTTAAATCAGACAGAGATGAAGTAGTGTCTGTTCTCAGTCGTGAAATGATTTGATCCTTGTTCACAGTCTTCATGGAAACAAATTGAAAAAGAGATTTTCCAATCCACATGGCCTTTCTTACAGGAAAAGGTCATTATATTATGAGCCTATATTATCCCAATCATTATTTCATCTATTAAAAATGATCCACAGAGCACAATTAACCACACGCATCCGACATGTGTTTATCACGTAATCTTACTGTAATTGTTTGCGGGCTTGAGATACTAAATCTGGATCTTTCATCAACCCTGCTAAAGCCATCACTTTAACCAAGGGACATTTTACTGTTGACTGTAAAATAAGCAAACACAATGTGAAATTAAACTTTTGTTTCAGAGCACATTGGAGCATTACTGATGGAACATTACGTGCTTTCTCATTTATATTTGATAAACACAACACTATTAATAAATCCTAATTTTATTGAAAGTAACTTTTTTTCATTTTTATACAGAAAAAAATCAAATACAAATGTATGTCAAATTACACAAATAATCGCGATAATTTGCAAAAATCACCACCAGATGGTGCAAAGGGACCGTTGGCACCATTGCTAGATTTCTGACATAAAAAAATAAATAAATAAAAAAAGGTCAAATGAAAACCTTTGTGATGCATTATAAATGCAGGCTTCATCTACTGTTATAATGCACTGTATTCTTAAAAATTATAACCACAAATAGTTAAGTATTATAATGTATTGTAACTATTGTTATGATTATTTATCAGGTGATACAACATAATGTATTTCATGCTATGCAGAGTTAAGGCTGGAATACACTACGACTTTTGCTCAGATTTTTGCCCCGATTTGTGATCTGGGTGAGTCATCAATAGTTGCTGAATGTTCACGCCAGTCTGCAGATTTTGTGCGTTCGTGGTTGACAGAATTCACAGAAAATCACGTAGTGTATGATGGGCACAGACTTAGCCTTTTAGCTTCAGACTATGATTCCATCCAGTTGGAGAATATCAAAAAATGTTTGGAAACATTTGGAAAACTGAAACCGGAAATCATAATACGTTGACCAGGAAAGGAAATCAACACCAACAAATGAGCATAGATAAACCAACTGACTGCCCGCTGTAATCTGTATAGTCCACACCGACCGCATCTACCCACCCGAGACCACAAAATCCAGCAGTTATACTATATAGGCCCCTGTTGTATGAATAATTCTAATATTTATGTTAGTTTTATGCCTGAGATTTAAATGAAACATGCAATTTGTTTAAATATTTTTTCCAAATATCTGCTTCTCTTACCTCCCTAAAAATGGTTTAGTCCGATCTAAAGTATTTATTATTCAGTCAGTGACAAACATCAGAAGGACCCAATACAATTGTAAGTCCCACCCCAGCTCGTGCACAGAACCAATCAGAGTTGAGGCGGCAGTGCCTGAAGTTAACAATGGACTTCGTGGAAGAGCAGGCGACTAACTGACTGAACAATGTCGAGGAAAAGAAAACATAAATCAGTGTACCAGAAACGTCTCGGTTACTAACATAACCTCGGTTCCCTTTTGAGAGGTTTCTCCTATTGTGTAAGTAGCTTACGCTATGGGAAAACTCCTTTTCTCGAGAATATTGAAGCCAAATTTTTTTTAAACGCAGTGCAGCTGCACAGCATACACAGATGAGCGGCGAGAGCGGTCATTGGCTGTGCTGCTGCAATTGCATGAACCTATGACGGGGCGGCTCAGACGCGTAGTCCAATCAGGGCAATTCACGCTCTGACGCGTCAGAGCCCGCCAGAATGGGCGTGGCCAGAGGCTAGAAATTCAGCCCATCGGGCCGTCAAAGTCTAGGTTAAGTCGACTGAAGCGATCCCCTGACCAAAGCACAAGCACGGCGAGTTACGCAATACTCGTTCCTTCATCTCAGGGAACCGAGGTTACGTTAGTAACCGAGTAACTTACGCTATGGGAACCCCATTTGAAACGCCGTGCGTGCTTGACTTCGCTCTAATAAAGCCAGAGGCAAAAGCCTGAAGCCCCTAAGAGTAAAGTATGAACCCCATAAGCCGGTCAGTGACGGGCTTCATAAGGGAAAAGGAAGGAGTGGGCCTAATGAGGGCCACACCGAATAATGGTGTATAAGTAATATATATGATGAATAATATATATGAACTAAGTTTATGTAAACAGGACCAGATATTATCGGGCCCACGTTTCATGGGGTATTGTGCTTACACATTTCATATTGAAAGTACCCTGGAATGCAGAGCAGGGACTTGTAGGTTATAAAACCTGATAAATGTGGACAGCGAAGCCCAGCAGGCCGCCGCACAGATATCTTCAATGGGTATTCCACTCGACCAAGCCAAAGACGAGGCCATGCCTCTTGTGGAATGAGCCCTGATGCCTAAGGGGCAGTGCATGCCCTTAAGACTCATAGGCCAGCGCTATAGCGTCAACTATCCAGCGCAATAATCTCTGCTTTGAGACGGCGAGACCTTTAGTGCGGCCGCCAAAGCACACAAAAAGCTGTTCTGACTGTCTGAACGAGGCAGAGCGCTCTAGCTACACTCTCAGAGCCCTGACGGGACAGAGTAAATTCACGTCTCTTTCGTCCTCTGGTGAGGAAAGAGCTGCTAGGGAAATAACCTGTGAGCACTTTAGGAATATACCCATGCCTTGGCTTAAGGACGACTCTGCAGTCATTAGGTCCAAACTCAAGACAGGACGCGCTCGAAGACAGCGCGTGTAAATCGCCCACTCTTTTAACGGAGGTGAGCGGCAGTAAAAGAGCGGTTTTGAGCGAGAGGTGCTTCAGATCGGCAGACTGAAGCCGCTCGAACAGGGCGCCCTTTAGTGCTTCCAGGACCGTGGAGAGGTCCCAGATAGGCACAGAGGGGGGACGTGGAGGGTTTAGCCTCCTTGCCCCTTTAAGGAAGCGTACAATGAGGTCGTTTCTTCCTAATGATTGCCCGGCCACGGGAGCGTGAGATGCTGCTATGGCCGCGACATATACTTTGAGCGTGGAGGGGGTGCGACCCGCGTCCAAACGTTCTTGTAAAAAGGCGAGTACACTTGGTATTTCGCAAGAGTGGGGGTTCAGGTTTCTAGCGGTGCACCAGCTAGAGAACACTTTCCATTTCTGAGCGTAGAGGCGCCTGGTTGAGGGCGCTCTTGCTTCAGTGATGGTTTTCAACACTCTATCCGGGAGGCACCCGGGTACCCGTTGAGGGGCCATACGTGGAGGGCCCATAAGTCGGGACGGGAATACCAGATTGTCCCGCTCGCTTGCGTGAGGAGGTCTCTTTCAGCAGCTGCATCAACTCGGAGAACCAAAGCTGGGTCTTCCAGAGAGGGGCTATAAGAAGTACTGCACATTTGCTCTCCCTGATCCGCTTGATGACCTGAGGTAGCATCGCGACCGGGGGAAAAGCATACAGCGGGCGATTCGGCCATTTGTGGGCGAGTGCGTCCGTGTTCTTTGAAAAATATATTCGGCAATGAGCGTTGTCTTCAGAGGCGAAGAGGTCGACCTCTGCCTCGCCGAAGGTGCTCCAAATCAGCTGAACCGTCAGAGGGTGGAGAGACCATTCCCCTAGGGAAACTTTGTCTCTGGATAACATGTCCGCACCCTGGTTCAGAATGCCTGGCACGTGCGCTGCCCTCAGGGAGCAGAGCCCATAGAATGAGACTCTTGGCCATGGCGTGCAAGGTGTTCGACCTGAGGCCGCCCTGGCGATTTATGTAAGAGACCACTGCCATGTTGTCCGTCCGGACCAGGACATGGTCACCCTTTAGGTATGGGAGAAAGGCTCTGAGTGATAAAGCGACCGCTCTCATCTCCAGAAAGTTTATGTGTACGCGCTTCTCTGGGCTTGACCACAGGCCAGAGGCGGGCCTGCCCTCATAGAGGGCTCCCCAACCTAGGTTGGAGGCATCTGTCATTATCACCTTTCTCCTTGAAATCACCCCTAAACTCACGCCAGACTGGTACCAGTCGATAGCTTTCCAGGGAGTCAGGGCTTTGATGCAGCCGTGATTCACTCTGTAAGTGGCCGGAGCGCCACGCGTGAGCTGGGACACGGCTCTTTAGCCAGCGTTGGAGAGGGCCCAGACATTCTAGATGGCTGAGGATCCAAGATCTGTGAGTTATTAATTGTGCCTCTGATTGTGCTATAACCAGCCAATCATCGAGGTAGATCAGTATTCACACTCCCCGCTGTCTCAGGGGGGAAAGTGCTGCATCCATACACTTCGTGAATGTACGGGGGGCCAACTATAGGTCGAACGGTAGTACCGTGTACTGGTAAGCTTGTCCCTCGAAAGCGAATCTCAGAAATGGCCTGTGATGAGGCGATATTTGGATAATAGGCGTCTTTCGCCTTTCAGATCCAGTGAGAAAAACCAATCCCCCGGGCGAATTTGCACGAGGATATGTTTGGTTGTCAGCATTCTGAACGGGCGCTCGCTCAGCGCTTTGTTCAAGTATCTGAGATCTAGGATCGGTTGGAGACCGCCATCCCTTTTCTGGACGAGGAAATAGCGACTGTAAAAACCTGACTCGCTTTGTGAGGGGTAAACTGTTTCGACAGCACCCTTCTCCAACAGTTTGAGCACCTCGGTGCGGAGAACATGCGAAAACGCCTTCTCTCACTCTCGTCTCGACCACGGCTGAGAAGCGTGGCGGTCTGTGAGCAAACTGTAGCGAGTAGCTGTGTTTTATTATGTTCAACACCCATTTTGATATGCCGGGGATAGCTTCCCAGGCTTTGGCCCGTACAGCTAGGGGTTGAATAAAGGCTGGGGGCGGGCCGCTGTGAGATAGGGACCCTTCCACGACTTAATGGGCCGTTTTGAGCTATTAATGCCGTGTGTACAGCGCTCATGAGCGGGGGCGGGGCGCGCGCTGCACAGCGGGCGTGCTCATAATCGCATTTCCAGCATGAGTTAGAGAAGAAACTGATGCGGGAACAGTTTTCATGTGTAGAGGTGCGCACTGAAGAGTGGGCACGCGATCTACATTCATTGTCTCTCCCGCGCTGGTCGGTGGGAGAGAGAGCGTCGAGTTGACAGCGCTTATGTGTAGGGGTGCGTGTTGTAAAGCAGGCATGCTCGCTACTTTTATTAAACTTCCCGCTTGAGCTGGGGAAACGTTTATGACAGTGTGAACAGTGCTTGTGTGCAGGGGTGCGTACATGACAGTAGACACGCGCACTACATTTATGCAACTTCCAGCATGGGCTGGGGAAATGCTTGAGACTGTGGGAACAGTGCTTATGTGTAGGGGTGCAGACATTGTGGTGGGCACATGACCTACTTGTGAAAGACAGAAAAGGGCTCTTTTCGTGGTTTGTGTGTGTCGCAGTTAAAACGGCGTTTGTTTGCAGGTGAGCGTGTTTTGTAACCGGCCCACTGACTGCAATATAGGCATTTCCAGCCGCCTGTGAGGAGGGGACTGGAGAATGTTTGATAAACTTTAGGGAGATCGGTCCGGCCTCGGCGGGACTCAAACTCTCCCTTTTCCTTCTTCCCGTAGCTAGGAAGTATTGCGAGGCTCGGGATCCAACGCAATCTTTCTTCTGGCGGCTCGAGGCGGAGCCAGAGCGCTTACGCAGAAAATGGCGCATAGCCTGCGACGCCTTCTGAGCTTCGGTGAAGCACTCGGCAAACCCTTTAACGGCTGGACCAAACAGCCCACTGGGGGAGATAGGCGCGTCGAGAAAAGCTGCCTTATCTTCGTCCTTCATGTCCGTGAGCGTGAGCCACAGGTGCCGCTCGAGAACAGTCAGGTTCGCCATGCTGCGGCCGATGGACTGGGCTGTTGATTTCGTGGCTCGCAGGGCCAGGTCAGTGGCGCTGCGTAGGTCCTTAAAAGCCTCCGGTTCGGGTCCAGACTCGTCCATAAAACGGAGAAGCTTGGCCTGAAACACTTGGAGGACAGCCACAGTGTGAAGCGCCGATGCAGCTTGGCCGGCGGCGGTGTATGCGCGACCGGCGAGAGCTGAAGTAGTGCGGCAGGGCTTCGACAGGTTGAGAAGCTTTGGCTTTCCATCCGGCAGCAGTGGGTGGGCAGAGGTGGGCGGCCACGGCCTCTTCGAGGGGAGGAATCGCCTCGTATCCTTTATCCTTCGCCCTCCACGGAGGAGAGCGTCGGGGAAAAGGAATGTTTCAGGCAAGCTGAGTGTGGCGCCTTCCACGACTTAATGAGCTCGTCATGTACTTTCGGGAAAAATGGGGCGGGTCTCTGCTGAGGGGCCTGCCGGCGCCCCTGCAGGAACCACTCATCTAACCTGCTGCGTGCAGGCTCTTCCGGGGAAGACCAATCCATCCCGAGGTCTTCGACGGCCTTGGAGAGAACACGAATGGTCTCAGAGTCCAAGTTCGCCCTTGTGCTGCTTGGGTCGATGGTACGGGGTCTGAAGCGGAGCCCGTCCAATCTACAGATGCAGCAAGATAAAGGCTGTCAGCTTTGTCCTCCTCGTTGTCCGACGCTCCGAAGGAGACGAGACCTGCCGCTCGCAAAGAGGGGTGCTGGTCCGCCTGCATGAAGTGAACTGGCGAGGGGGAATCATCCAGAGAGAGCGAAGCATGCAGGGACTGTGCCAGCGTGAAAATCGCTAGTCGCTGTCCGCTCAGGCATCCTTTGTGAACGGCGCTTTTTTTTACGCAGCTCGAGCAAAGGGCGAGAGAGAGCGGAAGTGGAGGGATCATCCTCGGTGAAGACGGCAAGGCGAACCCGCAGAGTGGGGAGATCCATCTGGTCGCACTCAGGGCAGCTGCCCTTGGCAAGTGCAGCTTCTGCGTGGTCCCGGCCCAGGCAGGAAGCGCAGAGGATGTGGCGATCTCCACCGAGGAGAGGGCCTCTGCACTTGAAACAAGTGCATTTGAAACAACGCCCGCGTGAAATTTCTCTTTTAGAAAGTGTCGCGGCAGCGAACACAGCAAAAAGGATCCGGCGCGCCGGATGGCACAGCAGAACAGCGGGCTGAAGGCGGCGAAGGAAGCCGGCGTCCTCAGATCTGCGAAGTAGGGGCTTGTTCCGCTGGGTTGCTCGTCGACGGCGGCGAAAGGCTTGTAATCCAGAGAATCAGCGAAGTGGAAGTTCGCTGAAGGAGATTAAATCTAGACTTTGACGGCCCGATGGGCTGAATTTATAGCCTCTGGTCACGCCCATCCTGGCGGGCTCTGACGCGGAAGGGCGCAAATCGCCCTGATTGGACTACGCGTCTGAGCCGCCCTGTCATAGGTTCATGCAGTTGCCGCAGCACAGCCAATGATCGCTCTCGCCGCTCATCTGTGTATGCTGTGCAGCTGCACTGCGTTTCAAAAATTTTGGCTTCAATATTCTCAAGAAAAGGAGTTGTCCCATAGCGTAAGCTACTTACGCAATAGGAGAGACCTCTCGAAAGGGAACGTCATGAAAAGAAGGAGAGGGAGGCCAGGAGAGTTGTTGTATCCAAGACGGGTTGTAAAGACGGGTTAGTGTATTCTTATTTCGCTGGGAATAAGAAAACTACCGTCTACAGCCTGCCGGGTACTGTCACTCTTCATTATCGGTGCGCACCACAATCGACCGAATGATTACGTGTTCAAAATCCCTGTCTTTTACACTTTTGTAAATAGAGTCACGACGCATTGCATTACCAGCCGGCTGATGATGTATTTATTACATCAAGAAAACACAAATACAACACACTGCACTTGAATGAATAAATTTGCGTTATTTAATAATATTACCAGTTCCATATTATCTTTATTAAAAAAATAAGACAATAAATTATAAAAAAAAATTTATTTGATTGCATTCTTGTCAATTTCTAAATGTTTACTTTTTGATTTATGAATTATAACACACTAATGGGAAAAAAACATTATTTTGCTGCTACTTTTTTAAAATTGGATTTATTATTATTTAACAATTTCTTGCTTTTTGTTAGTTTTTATTAGTTGTAATTTTTATATAAACGTTTAACTTTTAAAATAAAGGTTTTACAACAACATCACCATCTTCTGTTTTATGTGGGCCTCCGTGCTCATCTATTGTACAGTATATGATATTGGTGGAGGGTGGTGGGGGCCAGAAGATCCGCAGCGCTTCACTAAAACACATCCGTAACACGCCTCTCTTGAACAACGTCACACGAAGTGTGTTCTCTGGAACACACTTTCACAAAGTCGGCAAGTGTTTGATGCCTGCAGTTTAAAAATCTGTTCAGATTTTAAAAGTCGTGTAGTGTATTCCAGCCTTTAGACAGACGTCAGTCACCGAACACCGCAACCCAATCAGCAGCCACCTTTTACTGTTCTTCCTGAACCAAAGCAGTGAACTTATGCTGAGTTCACGCCATAAATACTATAATTTTTAAGATAAAGAAGCCTGTGAAGTTATACTTGGAGCGGTTCATGGCTCAAATTTATGCGTTTCCATGTCAACACTATCAACGGCGAAATGAATCTGCACCAGTCAGGTGTACAGGTCAGTGCTGTTTAAGTTGTTTATGTTTGTTATTATTGTAATGTTATGTGCTTTGAGACATGAGATAATTTAACGCCATCTCTTGTGATGCTTTTGTTTGCTCTCTGCTGTACGCGTTCATGTGTTTTGAAGGAGGCTTGGCTTTGGAGACGCTCTGAAGGGAGGGTGGGATCTTATGCTTTCAAGTAAAATAAGTATCAATGAACTATATATTTATTCTAGGCAGCACTAGTCACACTAAATAATAGTCAGCACTAATAAGAACAATTAGTGCAGACATTTAATATGCATTGATCTGTAAGCACAACTTTTATTACCAAATCGTATTATACACTATCAAAGCTTTAAACTTAAAGAAACTAAAATATCAACTGAAGTTACTGACAATTTAAGTGTGCAAACAAGTGAAATAATATACCAAATAGTTTTTAAAAAAATGAGGAAAAACTATATTTGTGTAGCTAATTGTGAGGCTACAAATTACAAGACAACGTACAGATGTCATATGGGGTAAAATGCGTTAACATCTTAAGAAAAAACTATGCAGAAATACCACTTTTATATCATTTGAAACAACTACATCAGCAGGGAAGATGTAGGGCCGTTCATTTGAGGTATTTTACTTAAAATCTCAGTGTAGGCGGTGACACACGAATGTGGAAATTTAAACATTTCAATGGGATTAAATGGTTAAGTCTTTCACAGCATATTTACTTCACAGATATATGACAGTCATGATCTAAATATGCTTTTCATTTACAAAAATAAATACTAAAATTCGGCATTACTAACTTAATTTTCACACCATCAGTCGCATGCATGTTCAAGTTCTGACGACATCCTGGATCTTGCCTCATTTTGACTGGTTCATTTGAATCAGTGAGTTGTTAGGTGTCAAATTTGAAGTGGCGCTGCACAGACCGATCGGTGTATGACATCAAATTACTTCTCGTGGTAATTTGATTCATACACTGAATCATACACTGATCGGTCTGTGCAGCACAGCTTCAAGTCAAACACACAGCTGTTGAATCAAGGACAGCTGCAGACGGATCAGTCTGATTTACAAATTAATTATTCAGTGTGAATTATGAACCAATTCTGCAGGTTCATTGGATAGAATCAGTTTGTTCGTGAATTGGACATGGCTATTTTTCGGGGCATGTGTCAATTTCAGCTTGAATCAACAACAAACAATACGTTTTTATGAAATGTAATGGAGTAAAAAGTATTATATTATGTTTTGGAATGTAGTGAAGTAAAAGTAAACGCTCTCCAACATTTCAAACGTTCAACGTTCCAAAGGAGAAGTTGCTCTTCTGATGACAGGATAAATTTAAAGGGTAGGGGGTAATCGCATTTGAATGCAAGCTCGCTTTTCACTTTCGCTTTTTTAATTCTCGATCACGTGTACTCGGTGTATAGGGAGCATTTTACAAGATTAGAAATATGTCGATGACGCTCAGGATCGGGTGTGTATCAAATCCTCCGCAAATTCCTCTTTATTTGAAAGCATATCCAATCATCAAAGAGAAGCTGAGCTTCCATTCAGGACAAAAATATAGTTTTAAATAATGAATGAACATTCAGATAAAAAAAAAAAAATTGAATATATATTAGATTTTTTGCAAATAATGTGCATAATGCTCTCATAGACCCCTAGTGAAACATAGCACTAAAGAACTAAAGAAGCATCTTTTGTCCACCACAGAAACAATGGCAAATTCTCTCCCATATATACACAGAAGACAGGAGGATTGTTACTGTTACATACTTGTAGAGATTTACGGGTCCGGGGTGACTGTAGATCAGATCCAGCTCTCTCAGGTGTGAAGGGCTTGAACTCAGAGCTGATGCCAGAGCAGCACGACCTTCCTCTGTCACCATACAGCCAGATAATCTACAACATCAAGTGTTCATGTTAGTGTGCTTCATTTTTACAGATACTATACAAAGGATGCAAAAACACAAACACACACACACACACACACACACACACACACACACACACACACACACACACACACACACACACACACACACACACACACACACACACACACACACACACACACACACACACACACACACACACACACACACACACACACACACACACACAGTTACTTATATATCCAATAGTGGTCCTTTTTGTGCTAAAGTGGTTGTACTACACTTAGTGCCAGTCATGAATATGTTCATACAGTTCTTTGAATATGTGTAGTAGTTTAATTCACTGTTGTGATTTAGTCAGGCAGTCAGTCACTAACTATAGATAGGACCCAGACTGTGCTAAGGACCTGGACACTGACACAGTTTAGTAAAAGTATGATCATTATTATTAGTAGCGCAAGACATTCTAAATAATTGTAGCTTTCCTTGATGTAATAAATGTGCTTTATAAACACAAAGTTACAGGAGCCAGAGAAAAAAAAACTAATGTTAAAAAGTCAAGGGTCAAGAGCCCAACTAAAGCAAACACTGATCTCCATCATGGTGACTTCAAATGTTGATTCTGCTTGTTAATAGCAGGTGTTTATCATTAATGCTCAATCATCACTTAATTATCCCACTAACTTCAGCACTGCTTCAATGGTACTTTAACACTCAGTAGTGTGCACAGTGTTAATTTAACATGGGCATTTTGCTGTGTACTGTCACATAAATCTTACCCGTTTCATTCATGTATGACGGACAAATATGAATCACATTCAGTTTATTAATACAGTTACATAAATCGTACTCGTTTCATTTATGTATGAATGACAAATATGAATCACATTCAGATTATCAATTTGTTCATGTTAAAACTATGTAATCCTAATGGATGGAAATTTTATATGCAATTAAAATACATAAATGTAGACAACTGTTTTTTTGAGTGTAGCTCCTCCTAAAAGGACATCACTTAATTGTTCTGATCGGACAATCTTTGGTGGTTGTTCCCTAAGTTCCCTATTAGTCAGTTATGTTCAACGTTAATCGTCATTCACTGTGCGATTTTCGTCGGATTTTGAGCCGAATTCTGACTCGTGCAACTCTTTTTCGGGTCAGGCCGATTTTCAGCTTTGTCGTGCGTCGTTTGTCGTGCAGTGTTCGTGCAGTGTACAGGGGGAAACGAGAGGCGATAAACCTCTCCTGACCGGCAATCGGATGGTCGGATGAATTTCTGGCATGTTAGAAATTTTGGTCGCTCCTCGTGACTATATCGCATAGTTGAAGCAGAGCTACGAGCCGATTGCCCTGAACTCAGTGTTTTTTCCCTCACTGCGCCTGCGCGAAAACAGTTTCATCTGCAGCAAAACAAATTTAAATAAATAAAAAACGAAAAAAGGGAGATCTTTAAGTTCTGTAGTTCAAACTAGCTACAAATTACTGCTGCTTACCTCCAGTTCGTGTTGTAAAATGGATTAACCATTACCCACTTCGTCCAAGCCACCTGCGATGTACACTATGCCTCTTTTATTAATTTGTTAAAAAATGTTTTTTAAAATAAAGCTGTTTTTACTTTTCAATGATGAATTATTGCAGTGTTTGGACATATTATAGACTGTTAATAATTAATTATATGTCTATAATTCATTGTAATCGACCTAAATGTTTTAGACAATTTTAAATGAGGAGGAGTAAGCTTCTATGTAATATTTTATTATCCTCACAGCGCGTTGGTTATACGGTGATGCGCTATGAAATTGTTGCGTGGCAATTTAATTATAATAGCCTATCACTTTAATAATAAAAGTAGTCTACCTTCCATTACATGTAACAAGTCAATTTCAAATTTCTGCTTAATTGAACAATCTACAGGGCCTGGAATTTGTATTTCGTACAAAGTTATTAACTCCTGCAAGTGCCACGTTCATAACACGTGGATTTCCCACTACCATTTATTTACTTCAGCATATAAAGAGACGCGCGATCTGCACTGTCGCGTATCTCCCTCAAGCGTGAACTGCAACAGTGGGCAGCTCGTTGAATCTTGATGAGTTTAGTATTTAGTACAGTGAAAAAGTGTGTTGGGGACATTCTAAATGTTTAATGTGGAAAAACACCTGATAAAACTACAGCTTGTTAAAGGGCAATTATGCAAAATTCACTTTTACATGGTCATCTTACATACAATCATAAACACTGTCTCAGAAAAAGCCATTCTCAGATTCTGGGCAGTGTTTTGCACAGGCCCCTCCCACGACTGTTGATTGAGACTGCAGTTTTAGCATAGACCTGCCCTGAGTGAGCTAAACACAGTCCACCATTGTTTCCACACCAGAGCAGCTGTAGACAAGAATGTCTCCTAAGCGATTGAGGTGTTTTGTTGTTGGATGTAAGAATGAACATAGCAGTCTTCATTTACTCTCGTTGTTACTCGAGGATGGATCTGTACCAACTGTTCATGATCAAGCTTACAGTCTCCAGAACGATAGTGGTCACAGCAGTAATGGAAGGGAGAGCGCGCACTTTATTACAGTTCATCTGAGTCGTTTTACGGATATAAAAGTTTACCAGTTTATTAAGCACCCCCTGAAAAGGTGTGTATTTTTCTACTGTTAGTTGTAATGAGTGTTTTGTGTACTTCGCTGTGTATGTTGATGATAATGAAAGGGAGACAAAGAGTTTATGGATAAGACTTTAATGGGCACTTCTTATACTGTGTTTATTCAACTCTTACAGTGATTTTCTGGAGTAAAACTGATGAATATTTTGTGTGATGTACAATAAACTTCATTAAACTCATCAGTATATTTTTGGCCATCACTCAGACATGGTCCGCTGCAACAGGCTTGTATTAATAGTGGATAAAAGCAGATGAAAAATAAGTCATAACCATAATTAAACTAAACTATACCTGTTCTATCTCCTTACATCATATATTCTCTGGCTCTGTGGGCATTATTGTCCGACTCCGGGTTGAAATGAACACCGCTACTGAGAGTTTCTGTTTTGATATTATCATTCTGTGAGATGAGATTGTCCTGACACTGAAGCGCGAGCTCGTGAGGCTCCGCCCTCTGTGCTGACAGCCGCAGCTCATTTGCATTTCAAGGGATACACACTAAAACGGCGCATTTTTCTCAGCCCCAAAAAGTGACAATTTAAACATGTTGTAAAAAATTATCTGTTGGATATTTTGAGCTAAAACTTCACATACACACTCTGAGACTTATTTAACATCTTGTGAAAAGGGGCATAATAGGTGCCCTTTAATAAAAAACGATTTTTGTTTGATCCCTTTCATACAAACCACCAAATAATTGTTTGTTCCAGTCAGTTTTGGACACTGCCAATAGAGAAGCTTATTCGCAGAGACCGCTTAAGCCTCACAAAGAGACCCGTGTTTGTTTATTATTCTTTTGAAAAAGTTTCCCCAGAAATACTTCCATATTTAATGCAAATTTTTCTTTCCTTAAATGTAGCTGTGTGAAAGGAAAGGGATGATGCCCCCATTTTATAACAATTTGTACATTTAAGTTTGAATTGTAACATTTTCAATGGAATGGAATTACAATGTAGTCTGTGTTAAAGGGTTAGTTCACCCAAAAATGGAAATTCTGTCAGTAATTACTAAGCCTCATGTTGTTCCAAACCCTTAAGACTTTCGTTGATCTTCGGAACACACATTAAGATATTTTTGATGAAATCTGAGAGCTATCTCACTCTTTCATAGGCTGCAAGGTCATTGATATCTGCCGGCTCAGAAAAGTTAGTAAAGACATTGTTAAAATAGTCCAAGTGACTACAGTGGCTCAACCTTAAGTTTATCAAGTGACGAGAATACTCAAACAAAAATAACGACTTTATTCAACTATCCATTTTCTTACGTGTGGGCCTCTGACGTGAGTTCACGAGATCGCCACGACACATGCGTGAGAACTGAGAAGATAGCCCATGGTTAACTGTTTGATAATATTAGTGATTCTCATTTTTTTATCACAAAAATGCTAAAACTGGCTCCATTTTGGATCTTTGCACTAATCTGAACATTGATATTTTATGTGCAACAATAGCTCACTCAGTGTTTAGGTCCCATGACATGAAATTTTCACTTTCTGAGGTTTTTTAACATTAATATGAGTTCCCCTAGCCTGTATATGGTCCCCACGTTTCTAGAAATTTTAATCGGTGTAAATCGAGCTTTTGCTATCTTTCTCTGCCTTTGAGAAAATGGAAGCTCAACCGGGCTGATCTTGAATCTCCTCCTTATGACGTTATAAGGAGAAATGTTACCTCCCCTGTCTCTGCTTTGCCCGCCCAGAGAATATTTTCCGCCCATGAGAAAATGAGCTAGGAAGTAGGAACGCGCACGCGCGATTTTAGTTTGTCCACGAGAGATATCATGGCTTTTGAGCGAGCGAAGCATAACAATTGCTCAATAATTGGATGTACAAATGAACACCAAAGAGTCAATACAGAGCTGGGCTTGCTGAACGTCTGAAACTAAAGTCTGGATCAGTACCAACTCTCTTTGGCTCAGCTACACACCTCGGACAAGTAAGTCAACTAATGATATATAAGTGTGTTGCTTTACTGTTTATGGTTACCTAGCTTGTTCACACGTATAATGTGGCTGTAACATTAGCTATGCAGTTACTTGCGCTAATGTAAAGGTAGACAGCATCAAGTATGTGTGTGAATACACACACTGTAACGCGAGTGTTGTACACTTTGTTATTTGGATAACCGTTTTCCTGTTGGTTATATGGCGCGCGCGATATCTGCATTTCAAGATCGCAGAGCTTGATGTAATTGTAATAAGATAAATTACAGACGTTACCGATCTCTCATGAAAAGGCAACAGTAGGTTCGCGTTAGCTACATGATAATAACTGTAAACCATCCGAATAAAGTACCGTATCCAGACATAATATTTTAAACTAACCATTCGGAAACGTCCTGCTGGAGCCGCTGAGTTGCAACTTCTTCATCTGTTGCTTTTCCATCTGGATCAAACTGAAATGCTTGAACGACTGCGTGTCTTCGTGCCATTGCAATATATCCAACGTAAACATGCATGGTACCGTTGCGCAAGATGGTCAAGGCCACACCCACCCTCCACCTTGCGCTGCCTTTCTCCTCCTCATTAGCATTTAAAGCTACAGACACTGAAACGGCCCGTCTGAAGGTAGCTCATTCTGGGACTGGTTTGTAGTGGCTATAATTCTGCACCGAGGCTGCATTTTTGGAAAGAGATTTCAGATACAGTACTAGGGACCACTAAGGCCTATATTAAAGCCTACAAAAAGTAGCATGTCATGGGACCTTTAAGGCCTCACAAATGATTAAACAAAAATTAATCTAATGCCTTGTATATGCATTCAAATAACTCAAATTCAGATTATCATCTCATAAATAAAAACCCCTGACAATTTTAAAGGGATAGCTCACTTTGAAATTAATTTTTGGTATGTTTTTGCTTACCTCAAGGGCATCAGAGATGTAGGTGTCTTTTTTCCGCAGTAGTTTCAATTTTGAAATTTTTAGGTCAAACCGTTCTTGTCTGTCAGTCATATAATGCAGGTTTATGGTCACTGTCTCAAAGAGCATGCACACAGTCCAAATGAAAACAATTCCCCGTCGTCCAAATTAAACAATTCCCCATCGTAAGTACACATTGATGGCCTAAGACACGACACGAGCGGTTTGTGTGAGAAAACGAACAGTATTTATATCGTTTTTACCTCTTATACACAGCCATGTCCAAGTGATCTGATCTGACGTGTGCGCAGACTGGTGCATAGATATATACACTAGATGTTGCCTTAAAGACATTCGTTCCAATTAACTGCCGTAGACAAGGCGACATCTAGTGTATATATCTATGCACCAGTCTGCGCACACGTCAGATCAGATCACTTGGACATGGCTGTGTATAAGAGGTAAAAACGATATAAATACTGTTCGTTTTCTCACACAAACCGCTCGTGTCGTGTCTTAGGCCATCAATGTGTACTTACGATGGGGAATTGTTTAATTTGGACGACGGGGAATTGTTTTCATTTGGACTGTGTGCATGCTCTTTGAGACAGTGACCATAAACCTGCATTATATGACTGACAGACAAGAACGGTTTGACCTAAAAATATAAAAATTGAAACTACTGCGGAAAAAAGACACCTACATCTTGGATGCCCTTGAGGTAAGGTAAAACATACCAAAAATTAATTTCAAAGTGAACTATCCCTTTAAAGTACAGTTCAGCTCATGCGTTCACCTTGCAAAATTGGTTATATATAATAACTTGCTCTCCACAAATGATCCCGTTCAAAAGTAGTGGTTCTTTATATAAAGTGTTTCTCTCTGAGCATCAGTGACTGTTTACAGGCTTTTGTGATAGTTGTGCATGAGTCTGTGGGTCTGTTTACAATTGACATTGACATGTGATAATGACAATTTTCACAAAGACAAAGATCAGATCATCAACCAATCAGAACCAATTTGTCCACATAGAAGCTTCTGTCCCCAGATAACTGATCAGATTTCTTTTCCCCATGCAATATTAAAATTAATTCAGACACGAATGGTGCCAGTCACCTTTATGTGAAATGCGAGAGAAATGCTAGGGCTTCTTTAAAAAACGTCTTCAATTGTTACAGGTAATTTTTTTTTGCTGGAAATCATTCCGATCACAAATTTGTTTGCATGTGTCTTTTCAGTGCAGTGATACACAATATATTTTGATGAAACAGACATGTCTTAAAACATTTTTATTTTATTTAACTATGTCAGTATTACCTGTAACATTTATATTCTACATGTATATTTTACACAGAAGAGTTAAATACCTCAGTATGTTGAGCTGACAGTTTGGAGTCAGGAGCGCATCAAACAGCAGCTTCACTCCTGAATCCTGCAGTTTATTGTCACTCAGATCCAGATCTCTCAGGAGGGAGTTTGATGATTGTAGAGTTGAAGCCACAATTTCACAGCACTGATCAGTGAGATTACAGCCAGACAATCTAAATAGGGCAACAATAAAAAATTCATAGCATAAAAACTTTACACGTAGTTAGAAATTGATTGAGAGCATTGTGTGCATTGTCTTATGTTTCTGATAAGAAGCTGTTTGCATACAACATTAATGTAAATATTAGGGATGAGCGAGTACAGCATTATCTGTATCTGTTAACCATATTAATTATCTGTATCTGTACTCGGACTGGGCGGGGCCTAACCCGAAAGTGGGCGGGATTTAACCAGGAAGTGGGTCAGGTTGTATTGAAATGGGCGGGGCTTTAACCGGTATGTTATTTTAAGCATGCAATTGATATGGGTTGATCAGAAATTTTTATATTTATTGCTGATTAGAAAACTATTTACATGACAGCATCAGCATTGAGCTTCAGATCAATGGTTTTGATCACGATAACAAATGAACTATATACAGAACAAGTTTTGCAACAATGAATACAACACATGCGGTTGCAATTATGAAGTAAAATGTAATGAACAAGAGTTTTCATCTCATCTAGGGCTGGGTGATATGGACCAAAAGTCATATCCCGATATATTTAGGCTGAATATCGATATACGACATATATCCCGATATTTGTTCCGCAAAGTGAGAGCAAATGTTCAGTCAAAGTCAAAGCCAAATATCACATCACAAGTAGTTTTATTGAAACCGGCTCTTTCAGTGAACATTAGCAAAATCAAATGAATAAATAATAAACAGGTTTCTTCACCTTAGGGCTGCACGATTATGACAAAAATCATAATTGCTGATTATTCCCTTGGAATTGTAATTGTGATTTATTAATTATGATTATCAAAATTTACATTGAATATATATATATATATATATATTAAAAAAAATTGTAAACGTGTTATAATTTGCCTATAGAGAGAGAATATTATTAGGCAAATTATAACACGTTTACACAAAATTTGTTAACACACACACAAGTACTGTCCCCCTTTACTTAACATAAATTGTAAGAATATGACTAATAGTAAAGACTAGTACTAATAAATAAACATTAGGCCCATGCTAAAGCTATTAAATAGCAGTCCCAAACTAGTTTTTGTTAATACAATGTTGGTATGAGCCACCACAGGCATTTAAAAATATAAAAAATAACACAAAGAAAAATAGTGGCATTTTGGGATTAATATAGAAACGACAGTTACCATGGTGAATACACAATACTAACAAGAACTGTTAATGAAACATGGAAACTGCTCCTGGTGAATAGAATGAAAATCATACCTGCATTACTTTTATTTTGTGTAATTTACAACGTAACGGCGTTGCATGCTCGTAGTTTCTTTTGCACTTTATACAGTGAGGCGAGTATCCGGCTCAACTCTAGTAAATATTTACATCCAATTGTGATGCTAAGTTCCCTATCAGTCAGTTATGTTCAACGTTAATCGTCTGTGATTGATTAATTGGGATCTCGCCTGAGAGCCCAATCACCTTCAAGTGGTAAATTAACAAAATCACACATAGAAAACTTTAACCACAGCAGTAGATGGCACTAACTGTTAACTGCTGTTAATCATGGCTGCTGTGGAAGCACATTCTTCAAGCATTAATTCAATCAAGATATCAGTTCCTTCCTCTAATTTGAAGAAACATGTAACAGGTACATTTTGGATTTCTGCTTAATTGAACAATCTACAGGGCCTGGAATTTGTATTGCGTACAAAGTTATTAACTCCTGCAAGTGCCACGTTCATAACACGTGGATTTCCCACTACCATTTATTTACTTCAGCATATAAAGAGACGCGCGATCTGCACTGCCGCGTATCTCCCTCAAGCGTGACCTGCAACAGTGGGCAGCTCGTTGAATCTTGATTAGTTTAGTATTTTGTACAGTGAAAAAATGTGTTGGGGACATTCTAAATGTTTAATGTGGAAAAACACCTGATAAAACTACAGCTTGTTAACTAGCACTTTTACATGGTGTTTGAACATAATGTGTGTTGGCAGTGTGTGTACACAACCACCCTATGATAAATGATAAATGATAAAAATCATGGAAAAAAATCCATGATAAAAATCTACCGGGGATTTTTTTTGGTTTATTATTAGTCACAGAAAAAGATAATTAATCTAATGCCATGTATATTCATTCAAATGATTCAAATTCAAATGATCATCTCATAAGTAAAAACCCCTGACAATTTTAAAGTACAGTTCAGCTCATTCGTTCACCTTGCAAAATTGGTGATGTATAATACCTTGCTTTCCACAAATGATCCCGTTTAAAAGTAGTGGTTCTTTATATAAAGTGTTTTCTCTCGAGCATCAGTGACTATTTACAGGCTTTTGTGATAGTTGTGCATGAGTCTGTGGGTCTGTTTACAATTGACATTGACATATGATCACCGTGATCAGGGGCCTGTACCATGAAGGTAGCTGAACAAACTCGGGGTTACAGGATTAGTTTTGAGTTGACAAAACCAAACCGATGCAATCAGGCTTTATTGGTACCATGATGCAGCTCATCAACTTTCTCTGTCAACTCAGGCTTTGATCCTTAAGCTATGATTACTCCACGCGCGCATGCACATAAAAGAGTGACATCGACACTGAACAACCAATCAAAGGTAGAGCGAGAGCGATATATTTTTCCGCGGAGGAGCAAGAGATAATCATTCATAATTACGATGAATTTAAATATGTATTTCAAGCTCGAAACAATATGGTCTCTGCTGCCAAAGCAAGAGAAGACTGTTGGAGAAAGATTGCTGATTGTTAATGTATTTGTTTAACTTACACATTCTATATTTATGTAAAATTATGTATGTGTAGTCTATACGTGTAATATAGCCTATAGCCTATTTTTATTATATATAAAAATGTGCATGTACTAAGAAAGATTAATATTCATTGATTTTTAGATGCAACCCTAACTCCAAATGTTCTTGGCAGCAGATAACGACAAAATATAAAAATATCATTCAAAGTGGTGAGTATTTACCACAACCTTTTATTATTTTTGTGAACATTTTATCACAAACACTTGTTTGCAGCAAACAGAAATAAAGAGTTAAATTCAGAAAACCAGAATACACTGTGGTGGACGAGTTGGCTCTGAGTATGTAATAAGGGACGGCCGATTATGGATGTGATTACAGGTGCTGTACAATCTGACCCTGGTGCTGGCTCCTCTAAGCAAGTCACACTGGGTACGTGTGCAATACATTACTACTTTTTTTTTAAGTTTTAAATATGGCTGACTGTATGTTCTGCAGTAGAGGGAAATACAGTGTCCCTGTTGAAGCCAGCACACATACACACAGTCTCCCACACAGAGGTCAGTGTGCAGCAGACAGAACACCAAACATAACCTGCTTTACAACAGTTATGCTTTACATTGACCATTTTTATTTATTAGGGTGGAGGAAATGATGAAGACACTCTGTCTGTGAGCTGAGGAGGCTCCAAAAAAAATAAAAATAAAATAATATTGGAGATCAAACAGCTGGATAAAACTGATCTCAGTATGTGAACTTATTTAACCAAGTAACACTTTAATATGAATATTTATTAATGCAACTTTCTCTTGCTCTCTTTCTCCCTCCCATCCCACAAAACCAATAAAACAGTTTGAGACCTATCTGCAGTTTCAATGTGCTTTTATTAAGTGTAATATTGTATGGTGATTACATCTACATCTGCACCAGCTGGGTGGTCCGCTCTGGTGACTCTGAAGCGCCGAACACAGTTGAAATGTGCCTTTAGGAGGCCAAAGGTCATCTCTATCTTCACTCTGGTTTTACTGAGGGCCACATTGAAGCGGTGCTGTGGCCCTGTCTGAGGGTCATGATAGGGGGTTATTGTGTAGGTTTTTCTATCTCAGTTCAAATTAAGTGTTTTGTACTGTACCAAATTTAACTTGCTTTCCTCAAAGCGCTGACACAACAAAGACTCACGGAAAATTCATGAGTCTAGCACTGGAGCCAGGCCATTTGGCATCCAAACTTGATCATATGTTCATGACCACAAGTCGTCTGCAGATGAAATTTTTTGTAGATCATTGTTATATCTGTTAATGTTACTATTAATTTAAAGATTCATCTCACAGAAAATAATCATCTCACATATTCACATCATCTCTACCTGAACATTAAGGCTGTGATAGGATTTCCTATTAACATAAGCTGCCTCATGTTCCCCTATAGAGCAGTGGAAATTGGAGCAATAGACTGCATACATGTTGCAATGACTCTAGGGAATCCTATCATAAGATTAACAGAATAATAATAAAAAAGATTTAAAATAATTCTTAACATATAGTACATTTGTGTTTTTTTTTAGTTTTTTTTTTAAGTGTTCATGTGATCAATATATCAATATATCTTACCGGCAATTTTATAAAAGCCCTCTTTTATGGACATGGTCGATAAATGTCCGGGGAACACTATTAATGAAACTATTCATGTACTCCTGCAGAGCGACCTTGCGAATGGTTCGACAAACCGTGTTTTCGCCTAGCTTCTGTGCGTCACCCATCGTGCAAGTATGTACCACTTGCAAAAAAAACTCGACAGTAAGGTACAGTAAGTGCATGAATTCTACGTGTTAAATTCTTTATGTGCGGCTCAAGAAGTTCGCAAAGATAAGACATTGCTTCCGCGGAAAATCTGTATCTTTCATACAAATAACTGTCAGGAAAGGCAAGGGGATTTTGTCATGCTAAAAACTCTTTCTTTACGAAGTGCTCGTCAAACAATTTGCGCTGAGATGTCACAGGATTTGGAAGAAAAGGTGAAGTCATTGCAACAGACACTGGGAATAAGTTACGTCACCTATATGTTTCTTTGCTCTCAACTGATTGGTCAAACTTCAGTCTGAGATCTTGAATCCAGAACATAACCTGCCCCGGAGCAGGTTAGCCGTGCGGCGTAAGCATGGGCGTCAGTTTGGTTTGAAATGTGCTGGGGACAGAGACGCATTCGGAAGTGCATTTTCAGAAGTGCTGGGTACAATGAAGCATTCATTTTTTCTCTCTCTTTCGCGCAGGTTATGTTTTGAAAGACGATGTCCTGTAGCTCAGGCACTTTTCAACAGGCCCACCCAAAACTAAAAATAATTATTTTTTTTTACTATAGCCTATTCGAATTTTGTCAATAATTATATAAAAAAAATGCCAATAAGCTCATAATTTGTGCTAAAATAGTGTTTAGTTTTAAAAAACATTTTAAAAAGCTGGTTATATTTTGATGTTTCTGCGCAAGTTTAGCAGACAGTGAGGTTCGGGTTTGTTTTGATCAGAGCTCGTGAGTGGAGAGCGCATTTCTGAATATTCCGCTCCGCTCGTTCATTCCGCAGGGTCGCTCGCTCAACCCAGATGTCCCGTTGACTGGTTCAAAATCGAAAATATGTGGAATAAGGGCTGCTTCCGACTAAACGTTTTTTTTTCTAGTCGACTAGTAAGCTAGTTGTTCATTTAAGTCATTCGTGGACAAATCGCCCCTTTATATTAATTTAATTACTTATAGCCAGGATAATGCGCGTTTACGTAATATAGCCGCACTCAAGCGCACGACCGCACGCATAAAGCTTGCCACAAAGAACCAGTAAAAGTAATGATTATGAATGCGTCTAAATGTGTCTAAATACGCTGTGAATGTGAATGTGCATTATACGCTGAGTTTCGGTTCATTTATGAGACGAACTCCAGTTCACTCGCCGGCGCCTCCATGTCGTGATCCTGCTATATTTACTTATTTATTAAATCCAGGCAATTGGTTCATGAAACATTGATTAAAATTAAGATATAATTAATACAAAACGAAATTTAATTTAAAGAAAGGCAGCTGTACTGTTTGAGGTCTCTGTGAAAGTTTTAAAGCAGTCTTTTACTGCCGCTTTCAGAGCGCTCACGTCCGTACCTGAGAACTGACACGTTGTTTTTTCCCTCATAAATGCGAACACGAAAAATAAAATAAAATGAATATTATAATGTTTTTTTGTTGGGTCAGACAATGATTACCAAATTTCTCTCTCATATTGCTCCTCATAACCACTGAAAACGTAAAAAAAAAAAAAGAAATCGAACCAAAAGTCAAATTAATATGGACGGAAGTTAAAAGTGGTGGGTACAAAATGACTCATGACAAAATCTGGTGGGTCCCCCCCGAAATCGACGCCTATGGGCGTAAGATGCCATGGCGACGAACACCGATTCAAGCCAAGCTACTTTCATAGTACCTAAAACCCAGGGTTGGCGGAAACTAAACTGAAACATAGCTGGCTAGCCACCTAAACCGGCTTCATGGTATAGGCCCCTGATCAAGAAGATCAGATCATCAACCAATCAGAACATTTTACATTTGTCCATCAAGAAGCTTCTGTATCCAGATAACTGATCAGATTTCTTTTCCCTATGCAATATTAAAATTGAGTCAGACACGAATGGTGCCAGTCACCTTTATGTGAAATGCGAGAGAAATTCTAGGGCTTCTTTAAAAAACTTCTTTAATTGTTACAGGTAATTTTTTTTGTTTTTGAGCTGGAAATCATTTCGATCACAAATTTGTTTACATGAGTCTTTTCAGTGCAGTGATACACAATATATTTTGATGAAACAGACATATCTTAAAATGTAAGATATGTTTGTTGATTTTTTTATTTAACTATGTCAGTATTACCTGAAACATTTATATGCTACATGTATATTTTACACAGAAGAGTTAAATACCTCAGTATGTTGAGTTGACAGGTTGGAGTCAGGAGCGCATCAAACAGCAGCTTCACTCCTGAATCCTGCAGTTTATTGTCACTCAGATCCAGATCTCTCAGGAGGGAGTTTGATGATTGTAGAGTTGAAGCCACAATTTCACAGCACTGATCAGTGAGATTACAGCCAGACAATCTAAATAGGGCAACAATAAATAATTCATAGCATAAAAACTATATACGTAGTTAGAAATTGATTGAGAGCATTGTGTGCATTGTCTTATGTTTCTGATAAGAAGCTGTTTGCATACAACATTAATGTAAATATTTGCATCCAATTGTAATGCTAAGTTCCCTATCAGTCAGTTATGCTCAACGTTAATCGTCTGTGATTTATGAATTGGGATCTCGTCTGAGAGCCCAATCACCTTCAAGTGGTAAATGAACGAAACAATGCACGTTGGCTAATGACCACACCCCCGATTCTGGGTATATAAGGGTCTGCGTGTAATACTCACATCAAGATTTCGCAACGGAGCCGAGCAGATGTTTGTTTCACTCTGCTATACAATCATCATTGTGGTCAATGGATCAAGAGGGAACCAGTTCCAGTGTTGGTGTGAGAGGCGTTCCCCAAGACAAGACACATATATTGCCAATATGTGTACTGCTGCTGCTCCAGAGTGCCATGAGAACCGAATATTCACTATGTATGTGTGCCTGGGCCTGCTTTGACAGAATGGCTTAACGTTAGTGGACTATTCTTGTGTGTACCTGGTCGCTTGACCAGATAGCTTAAAACTAGTGGCTTAGCAATGTGTTCCTGGGTGCCGTACCCTAAATAGCCTAAATAGCTATTTGTGCCTGAGCAATATAGCTCAAAGTTACCAAGGTAGAAATGTGCACTGTGTGTGTCATTAACAAACAGGATATAATGTTGCAAGCTAATAGGGAAAAGAACTCACAGCAACCACCTGAACAAATAGTTTTAAATGATTTGTCATTTGATAGTAGCCATTGTCATTATCCTCTTACTAAATTGAGCGTAGCGTCAGTTCTGGCAGGCCAGGTAGTCAAGACGCTGCTAACGCTATTGGCCAATAACACGGTCTCATCAGCTGAGATGCATCAGCTGTTTTGCATCAGCGCATCAGCTGTTCAACTCCCCTCGCTGCTAATGACTACGCTAAAAACAGGGCGCCTTTTTAAACAGATTCAGTTCGCTCCTAACTGCTTGATGCTAGCTTCTCTGCAGGCTGCAGCGAGGACCTCTTGGTTCTGCGGACTGCCTCCGGATCGTTATACAGCTCATTCTCTAGGCATCGGTGCAGCAACTACAGCGGCGGCATCCGCTCCGGTTTTAACCCTTAAAGCGTCATTAAGGAACTTTTCCTCTTCGGCCGCCTTACAGGTTGGAAGCGGAATTGTCCATTACTGCTGTCATAATAATTTCGCCGCCCGCAGCCTACTGTCTACACTGTTTATCTAGCACCGGCTTTGAAATGAACGATGTCCACAGACAAGGTAGAGTGTGTTGCATGATTTCATGAAGTATGATGTATTGCGACATCAGAAACGAAGGAAAACTAAATAATGACTATTGTAACGCTTGACGTAAAGCAAGTCAAATTTGTAGTTTTCTTATGTCTCATTCGAACTACAGAAACGCGACCCGGTTCGGCAAACTTGCATGGTGTGGTTATAGCAGATATAGGGCTGCAAAGCGAATCCAGAAGTGCCTTTCACCCTGTTACGATTTGATGAACCACTGATACAATTTTGGAAACATTATTTTAAGGTAAAAAAATAAATAAAATGTTCCTTAGTGTTGCTTACCATGGGGCGGTGGTCTACTGCTGCTTATGAACGCTGACGTTCGGGCTATTCTTGATGCTCAGAAGGCCATGAGCTCAGTTCCCTGATTGGTTCGCCTAAAAAAACAATTGTGCCTCATCTGCTTAACCTTACTTGTGCTTCTTCTGCTTAGTGACAACTGCCCATGGATGCGCTTACCGGCTGCTTAATTTCATCCTCTCATTTTATTTTATCACAGGAGGTTGCTGTTATGGTCTGTTTGGGGGGAATAGTTCAGCTCTAGTCCTATTCATGCAAGCGTCCCCTAATGCTGCTGCTGTCCCCTGACTCTGCTAAATTCATGGTGCTCATGAGTGGTCAGGAGACTAACCATATAGCTACATTTACATTTAATTGCCAGGTGTGGTTTGTTTGGGGGGAATAGTCCAGCTCTCCCAGTCCTAAACTGTGTGAGCGTTCCCTAATGCTGCTTCTGTCCCTGAACAGAGCCATACCGCCAAATTTAATTCAGAATGATCAAACTTGAATTGCAATTTATTCAATAAAAATGTCCTAAATCGTTTTTATTGTCATGTATGTTCTTGACTTAATGGACCTGACAGAAATTAAGCATAGCGTCAGTTCTGGCAGGGCAGGTAGTCAAGACGGTGCTAACGCTATTGGCCAATAACACGGTCTCATCAGCTGAGATGCATCAGCTGTTTTGCATCAGCGCATCAGCTGTTCAACTCCCCTCGCTGCTAATGGCTACGCTAAAAACAGAGCGCCTTTTTAAGCAGATTCAGTTCGCTCCTAACTGCTTGATGCTAGCTTCTCTGCAGCCCGCCACCTCCCCAGCTCCTCCTTGTCGTGTATAACGTGGCATTTGCTTTTCTGTCATCGTTGCTGCTCTGTTCATATGGGGAATAGTTCAGCTCTCCCAGTCCTAAACTGTGTGAGCATTCCCTAATGCTGCTGCTGTCCTCTGACTCTCTGCTATTTCATGGTGCTCATGAAAGGTCAGAGGACTCCCTGAGCAGAGCCATACCGCCAAATTTAATTCAGAATGATCAAACTTGAATGGCAATTTATTCAATAAAAATGTCCTAAATAATTTTTATTGTCATGTATGTTCTTGACTTAATGGACCTGACAGTATGCCTTTTTTCTTATTTGATTATGCTTTTCATTGTAGCGCTAAGACGACTACATTCTACTATTTATTTATGTATTTTTTATTAAGTAGGCAGACAAACAGTTCTTGGTTTCCTCATGCTAATAAACCTCCTCCTTTGGAAATAACGTATCGTTGAATGTTTTGCATGAGGTTTATGTTGAAATACTGCTTCATGCACTCGGTAGTAGAAACAGGGTAGTTATCGTTAATCAATGTAACTGTGGTGAAAATACTTACCTTTAACCTAATACATACCTTTAAGCTAATGAAAAGCGAAACCGTAATCAAATGACTATTTTACTTAGTGTCTATATTGTGACCACGCCAACGCAAGTGAAACGACACAACAAAATCAATGGAACATATTATAATAGGTGAAGCTTCTACGCTGAACGTGTCGCAATGCGAGTAACACACATTTCTATTTCTGACGTACTTCAATACGAAAAACAAATAAATTTGCACAATCTTTTGTCGTGTTCACAGTGTGGCACCCTCAGTGCAGACACGGTGTATCGAGTTCACTACCAGCAACGCTTTTACACTGGACCCTCACACATCTACATTGATTTCTTACTTCTGCTGCTATTGAGTATCTTTATATATTAACTAATTTCATAATTAATGAACTTTAAACCATCCCTAATTGTTTTTAGATTATTTGACCAATTACATAATGAACTTTGTAACCGAACCTTGCCTAAACTACGGATATATCCCGTTTACCGCCGCAAATCCGCCCCTAAATTGAATCGTCCATTGCATTGTACAAAGCACCATGCAAACAAAGGCAAACCGACCTGACAAAGACATTACCGTATGAAAGTGCTATGCATGATGCTTTACAAACAATGTGTACTGGCTTCGTACCCAGCAAGCTAAACACATCCACTCAATAAACAATCTTGACATTACATTTCAGCTCCTCTGAATACACTTCATGTTGTACACTGTTGATGATGATTTCCTCTGCTTTCAGGAGATCGCTTACAGATAAGCCCTTTGAGCAAAAATGCCAACCGGTGCACTGACTATCGTCACTTGGTTCAGTGAAACAATGAGCAATGTGGTGTAGCCGCGCCACAGCTCTGATGACTGTTCTCCAGTCTGAGAATTGCTCAAATCTTGTGTTACCTGAACTGATCCACTTTGATGTGGGTAGACAAGACTTTAACCTCCGAGCGGATTTCAACATCTTTCTCTGCATCAACAAGGTCATATGAGCTCGGATTATCAGGGAGCTGCTCTGATGGATAGTGCAAAAACGAAGGTCCTGTGAGCCAAGTTGTGGCTTCAAGCTTCACAGATGAAACCGAACGAGAGCCATGATCGGCAGGATTTTGCTCAGAGGAAACGTACCTCCATTGTTCAGGCTGAGTAGACTGTCTTATGCACTGCACACTGATGCTCACATAAACATGGAATAGTCTTGACTCATTACAGATGTAGCCTAACACTACTCTACAATCCGTGTAACTCTACTATCCAGTAATTTCTCATCTTTGGTCGTTTGTCAAGATTGCGACGGAGAGACATGAAACGTCTTTTAGCATACTCTCTGTTGTTAGGCAAGCGTCTAAGCCAAGGAGAAATGGCAATGGTGCTACCCAGCTGTTACTCGAGTCCTTGAAGAATTCCTTTTCCATGATATCCAGAAATAACTGATCCTCTACTGAAGGTGCAAATTTATTGTCGTCTTGGTCTGCTGAAAGACTGACTGGCCAAGTCTGCAGCTTGATGGGCTTACTTGACAGTATGACAAGTGAGGTGGTTTTTGGATCTGTTTTTTCTCATTGAACATCTCCTTCAGTACAATGGGATTATTGCATGGACTGAAGTAGCTTGGTCTGCCATTCTCTAAGATGTGTGTTCTCATGCAGTTCACCGGAGAGGGCTTGTGACACTTTCCTAGACACATATCTCCCACAATGACCCAACCAAGGTCCAATTTTTGGGCATATGGAGCATCATGAGGACCGTTGAGTTGCTTGCGGACTTTATGTGCTCTTATTATGTCTCTTCCCAACAGGAGCAGTATTTTAGCATTTGGGTCAATAGGTGGTATCTTGTCTGCTATCACTTTTAGGTGTCTATGATGCAGGGCAGCAACAGTGGTTGGTATTTCTATCTGGCATACTATTTCATTCGATAAGAGTAGGAAGTGGAAAATGTACTGTATCTCACCATCTGCAGATTCAATGATGAACCCGTGAGCTCAACATGTCAAAAAATTACGATCTGGCCAGAGGTCTATTGCTCTGCTCATCTATTATGGCATAGATCTGCTTGGCTTTGTTGGGGTCGCCAACAGGATAAACATTAACAAGGCAAATTTGGAACACGACTTGAAGAGGTGCTTGCCACTCTCACACTCTGAGCATTTGATTGACACATCACAATTCTTAGCCACATGTTTTTTTGATGAGCAGCATCTAAAACAGATGGACAACTCCTTTAAAATCCTTTTTCTTTCTTCTAATGGCTTTTCTCTGAAGGCTCTGCATTTCTTGAGAGGATGAGGTTTATGATGTATTAGACATTGCTTATCTATCTCATTGGTCGCTCTCTGAAGACTCTTTTCATAAGAAAGATTAAAGGGGGGCATGACATCTGTTTTATGGACTGCGACAGGTTTATGAACATGGGTGTGGCTTTCACTATATCGGTTCAATCCACCAGGGTTTATGGAGAGGGAAGAAAAACTGAAACTTGGATCATTGTGTGCTCTTACTTCCGTACACACAAACTCAACAAAGAAGGAGAATGGTGGGAAAGAAACTCCATACTGTATGTGTACTTGTAGTGTGAACCCTGCATCATCCACTTTTCTTGTAGTCCAAAGGGCAACTTTTGCACAATTGGATTAACACCTCTGGCTGTATCGAGATAAGTGAGCCTGGATAGATCACCCCCACTCTTAGCAGCTTCTATCTCCAAAAGCAAGTCTCCTAATTCGCGAAGCTTATGATGGTCTTTAGTTGTTATCTTTGGAAAAGTCTCTATTTTTGTGAAGAGGGCCTTTTCGATAGCTTCTGGAGACCCGCAGGTCATATCTAGCCTCTCCCAAATCAGTTCAAGACCAGCAGGTAAATTCCTTACATTTACAGACGTAATGTGATGGGCATGATCTGCTGAATCTCTCCCCAGCTACCTAATCAGTAAATCAAATTCCTCACCTGCTGTAAGATCAAGGTCTTTGATGGCATTGAGAAATTATGATTTCCAGGCCAGATCATTTTCAGGATGGTCATCAAATTTGTTGAGCCCTGATGTCACAAGCTGATTTCGTGCTAAAAACTTAGCTAACTCATACGTGGCTGCATCATGACCAGAGTGTTGAGTAGGATGATTTGTGTTTCTTCTGGGATGGTGCATGGGAGCAGCTGGATTCTTCGAATGGAGTGAGAAGCTATGTGAAGACTGGGGAAAAGGAGGATTACACAGCTCTTCATTCTCACTGCCACCGTATTGACTGGCATTCCACAAGGACAGTACTCGATACACAGGTGAAGAAGGCTTTTTCTCATCCTCTAGATTTTGAGGTAATTCAGTCTTTGAATTGCCTTAGATTGGTACAGTGTCACTAAGTTCACTGTGTTGTTTTACATACTCTTCAATACGTTGCCTAGGACTTTGCTGTGGAAGGTGAATAGTTAAACTATGATGTGAACTTTTCACCTCTAGATCTGCGACAGCAGCTTTCATGAAAGCGGCTTCCGCCATTGCGGCTTCCGCCTCTCTCTCTTTTTCCATTGCGTCTAATGTTGCTTCAAGGCGAGCTTTCTCTATTTTAATTTCCATTTCACTTTTTGCAAATGAGGCCCTTGCCTGTGCAGCTTCTGCCTTTGCTCTTGCTTTAGTTGCTGCCATGCTGGCCGTGGACTTGTAGGAAGTCACGGAACATCAAGATGAAGCTGACTTACTTTTGTCATCTTGCATGACTGGTTGAAAATTTAAGTTTGATGGATTTTACCGTGGATATTCTGCAGTTGTCGTGTGAGCCTCTATGCCCATGGATGACAATAGCAGGTGAAATCCAGTTTCCATGATAAATAGCTCTTGTATTGCCTTTTTACTGTACTGGCTTCGTACCCAGCAAGCTAAACACATCCACTCAATAAACAATCTTGACACCGGAGTCGTCGTTCAGATTTACTGAATAAATTTGTAAAATGGTAAAACAATATAAAAACAAAAAGAATACATAAATAAACTGTAACATGGTAAATGTCGAGTCCAACAATGTACAACAGGAGAAAATAATACAGAGTTCACACAATATAATGCGGAACTATGAAAACAATCACTTTTATATGCACTCCCTCAAAAACATACAAAATGCCATAATCAAGAATAATCAAATTCCACTTACAGGCAGTGCCTCGTTTAAGAGTTGTTGTTGTTCAACATGCTCTACCGTGTGCTGTGTAGTTCTTTTGAACTGTTGTCCGTTGGTGTCCCATTTGTGATTTTAGGATTCAGAAGGGTGCTCACGAGCACTTTTGACGAGCCCTCACTGAAGCGAGCTCCGCGGCAGACTCCTTCCCGACAGTTAAACATTTACATTTACATTTAGTCATTTAGCAGACGCTTTTGTCCAAAGCGACTTACAAATTGGGACTAAATTAAGCAAGTCATCGTGAAGAGGCAAAAAACAACGCAAGAAGTGCTCAAAATACGAAGTTCAGGCATTATTCAGAGTAGCATAAGCCCGATAAGCGAGAATTTACAGGAATATATATACTGTATACAAATTATTTTTAATATTTTTTTATTAAATTTTTTTTTAAGGTTAAGTGCTCACGGAAGAGAAGAGTTTTCAGCTCTTTTTTGAATGTTGTTATGGATTCTGCATTCCGGATGCCGGTGGGGAGATCATTCCACCAGCATGGAACTGTGAATGACAATGTTCTGGAAAGTGATTTTTTGGCTCTCTGTGATGGGACCACGAGACGTCGCTCGTTGACCGATCGAAGGCTTCTGGTAGGGATGTAGACTTGTAGGAGTGAGTGAAAGTAGGACGGAGCTGAGCCTGTGACAGATCTGTAAGCAAGTGTCAGTGCCTTGAACTTGATGCGAGCAGAGAGAGGTAGCCAGTGCAGTGAGATGAACAAAGGAGTGACGTGGGCCCTCTTGGGCTCATTGAAGACAAGACGAGCTGCAGCGTTCTGAATCATTTGTAGAGGTTTAGTTGCACATGATGGAAGTCCAGCCAGAAGAGCATTGCAGTAGTCAAGCCTAGTAATGACCAGGGCCTGGACGAGAAGTTGTGTTGCATGCTCAGTTAGGAAAGGCCTGATCTTCCTGATGTTGTGCAGTGCAAACCTGCATGATCGAGCTGTCTTTGAAATGTGATCTGTGAAGGTCAGCTGGTCATCAACTGTTACTCCAAGATTTCTGACCGACCTTGATGGGGTGATTGATGATGAGTCTAGCTGGACAGTGAAGTCGTGTTGCAGAGACGGATTGGCAGGGAGGACGAGAAGCTCAGTCTTCGCCAGGTTGAGCTGCAGGTGATGTTCCTTCATCCATGTCGAGATGTCCGCCAGACAGCTTGAGATCCGTGCAGCTACTGTGGGATCATCTGGTTGAAATGAGAGGAAGAGCTGTGTGTCATCAGCATAGCAGTGGTAGGAGAAACCATGTGCCTGTATGATGTGTCCCAGTGATGTGGTGTAGATGGAGAAGAGGAGGGGACCAAGAACTGAACCCTGAGGAACCCCTGTGGTCAGATGATGTGCTCTGGATGCCTCGCCTCTCCATGCAACCCTGAAGGACCTACCTGTGAGATAGGACTCAAACCAGTGGAGGGAGGTTCCTGTGATGCCCAGTGCTGAGAGGCTGGACATAAGGATCTGATGATTCACAGTGTCGAAGGCAGCAGACAGATCCAGAAGAATGAGAACTGAGGATTTGGAAGCAGCTTTTGCGACCCGTAGGGCTTCTGTGACCGACAGTAATGCAGTCTCAGTTGAGTGTCCTTTCTTGAAGCCGGATTGGTTGGCGTCCAGCTGGTTGTTCAGAGACAGGAATGATGTTACTTGGTTGAAAACAGCTCTTTCAAGTGTTTTTGCAATGAATGGTAGGAGAGAGATAGGTCTGTAATTGTCTACAAATGATGTGTTTAGTGTTGGTTTTTTAAGCAGTGGGGTTACCCGAGCCTGCTTGAATGCAGTAGGGAAAGTGCCAGTGTGGAGGGATGAGTTGATGATGTGTGTGAGTGCTGGTAGAAGTGTGGGAGAGATGGCTTGTAAAAGGTGTGAGGGGATGGGGTCTATAGGGCAGGTGGTAGGATGACTGGACATGATAAGTTTAGATACTTCTTCCTTGGTTAGCGGAGAGAAGGAGGAGAGAAGGTTATTGGCTGTGGGAGAGGTTGGTCTGGGTTCCTGTGTGTGTGGAGCTGAGAACTGACTGCTGATAGTTGCTGTTTTGTTGGTGAAGAAGTTAGCAAACTGTTGCATGTGGCTTTTCAAGATGAATGTTGAAGTCACCAAAGACTACAAGTGGGGTGCCGTCCTCAGGAAAAGAGGACAGCAGCACATCCAGCTCCTCTACGAAGTTACCCAGCTGACCGGGGGGGGGGCGATAAATGACTACAAAATCGATCTTAATGGGAGTTGTAAGTGTAATAGCATGATATTCAAATGAGTTGTTGTTGCATAGAGAAGAGAGCGCCGAGTATTTCCAGTTGGTAGAAATGAGAAACCCTGTACCCCCACCCCTCCCAGACTGGCGAGGGGAGTGAGAGAAAGAGAAATTGCTAGATAGAGCAGCGGGGGTTGCTGAGTCTTCTGGACGAATCCAGGTCTCAGTCAAGCCCAAGATACTTAGAGTAGAATGAGATGCAAAGGCTGGAATAAAGTCAGCTTTATTGACTGCTGACTGACAATTCCATAGACCCACGGAAAGAGAGAGAGGTGTGTGTGAGGATGAGAGAATGGGACGCAGATTAGCAGTATTGCGCTGCCTTTTGTGAATGATGAAGGGGCGTTGCCGAGAGATAACAGGAATGTGTTGAAAGCACATGTTGAGTAAGGAGGATAAGGATAAAAGTGGAAGGGAAAAGGGAGAAGAATGTACTTAAGTGCCTTCCTGGTGTCCTCGCTCGGTGGAGTCGCGCAGGTAGAGTCGATGGTCTTTACCCGAGTCGGTCTTAACACGAGGAGGCTGAACACGAGAGCTGAACGCTCCCACTGACGCTTCCGCGACAGCGCGCAAACTACAGAAATATAGTGCTGTCACTGCCTGAGTGAGGACAGCTGTGTCGCCGAGCAATTAAAGCAATAAAGCGAAAAAGTCCCGAATCGAAAGTGCTAAAAGCCAGTACTTAAGTGCAATTAAACAGCAATGATGATAATAATAATTTCCACTCGCGGCTGTTAGTTAGAGTGTTAACGCGTCTAGATAAAATACAGATTTGTGAGAAGGTAAAAATGAAAAATAAGCAGAGAATCGAACATACACTTACCTTGAGTCAAATACAATGCTGAATTACAGCAGAACTGGTGTATTTCGAACAAAAGTCACGAAAGTGCGATGCAAGTCACTTAACAGTTTCAAACACTTATCTGTATGACAAACTGATAAGAAAAAAAGTCAAACCTCAGTATGTTGAGTTCACAGTTTGGATGCTTGAGTCCAGCAAAGAGCAACTCCACTCCTGAATCTTGCAGGTCATTGTTACTCAGATCCAGCTCTCTCAGGGGGGAGTTTGATGATTGTAAAGCTGAAGCCACTATTTCACAGTGCTGATCAGTGAGATTACAGTCTGCAAATCTGAAAACAGGGAGTACTCTGATTAAAAGGCATGTTGGTGAGCTTGTGTCCCCAAAAGATTGTAAGACTTAATTATGTAGCCGACCTTATATGTCAACACATCTTATATATGATTATGCAGATAATAAAATCATATAAATAATACAAAATAAAAATAATCCCATGGGCAGACGATTACTAACATGCACTAACGTGGACGCTCTGGCTGAACCTGGCCATGATGAAGGAGGTCGACAAAGTTCGCTTTCTCGACTCCCTCTCCGAGGTCGGCTATGCACGTCATGTCATTGACCCAAATATAAGTACTGTATGTTCATATTTTCACACTTACAGAGCTTTTCTGCAGTTCCTCACAGCAGGTAACAGTCTCCATTTTCCATCTTTTGATTTGAATTTGTACTTCATAAAGTCTAACTCATCCATCACCTCCTCTGACATCAGGATCATGTTTGCCAAAGTTGAGCATTGTGCAAGAGAAAGACTTTTTGTTTTTGTTTCAGAGTTTAAAAATGCCTGCATTTCTTTAACAACAGAATGATCCTTCATCTCAATCAAGCAGTGTGACAGATTAATCCATCTTTCAGGACTGACATTGTTTTTTTGACCTCGTTTGAGGTTTTGGATTATTTTCTTGATGCTCTCTGGGTTGCTCTCTGTGTGAATCAGCACATCTTTTAAGAGTCTCTTGTTGGACTCCAGTGAGATGCCATGAAGAAAACGAAGTAAAAGATCCAGGTGTCCATTTTCACTCTTCAAGGCTTTATTCATGGCTCCCTTCAGAAACACATCTAGAGGAACATTCTCACACTGAGTTCTGGACTTTCCTGTGAGGAACATTTTCAGAACTTCACTGTTCTTGTGTAAAAAGCAGAAAAACACATACAGTGCTGCAAAAAACTCTTGAAAGCTCAAATGTACAAAGCTGTAAACCTTCCTATGATAAATCACAGATTCCTCTCTGAAGATCTCAGTGCAAATCCCAGAATACACTGAGGCATCAGTGACGTCTATGCCGCTCTCTCTCAGGTCCTCCTCATAGAACATCACATTGCCCTCCATCAACTGATTGAAAGCCAGTTCAGCAAGTTTCACAATCACGTCTCTGTTGGACTGCAGGAGTTTCTCTGGATCTCTCTCTTCATACTTCTGGTTCCTCATATGAGTTTGAATGAGGAGGAAGTGGATGTACATTTCAGTCAGAGTTTGAGGGATTTCTGCACTGAGATCTTGTTTCAGGATGTTTTGAAGCACAGTGGCTGAGATCCAGCAGAAGATGGGTATGTGGCACATGATGTGGAGGCTTCTTGCTTTTCTGATGTGTGAGATGATTCTGCTGGCTTGATGCTCATCACTGATTCTCTTCCTGAAATAATCCTCCTTTTGAGGGTCATTGAATCCTTGAATTTCTGTCACACGGTTGATGTAGTTTGAGGGGATCTGATTGGCTGCTGCTGGTCTGGTGGTGATCCAGATGAGAGCAGAGGGAAGCAGATCTCCTTTCACTAGATTTGACATCAACACACCCACTGATGAAGACTCAGTCACATCAGAAACGTTCTCACTGTCTGAAAACTTCAGTGTCAATCTGCTTTCATCCAGACCATCAAAGATCAACACAACTGTACATTCATCATACATCTCAGAGTCCAGATCTCGAAGTTCAGGATGGAAGTCCAGCAGAAGTCTCTGAAGACTGTACTGATGATCTTTAATCAAGTTCAGCTCTCTAAATGGAAGCACAAACATGAAATCTACATCCTGATTGGCTTTTCCCTCGGCCCAGTCCAGAATGAATTTCTGCACAGAGACGGTTTTTCCAATTCCAGCGATGCCTTTAGTAAGAACAGTCTTGATTTTGTCTTTCTTCTCTCTTCTCTCCTCATATCCTAGTTCAGGTGAAGGATCAAAGATGTCATTGCAGTGGATTGGAGTGTCTTGGAGTGTCTTGTAACTTTTCTCCATCTGTAGCACCTCATGTTCTTCATTCACTCCTTCACTCTCTCCCTCTATGATGTACAGCTGTGTGTAAATCCTGTTCAGGAGGGTTTGATTCTCTTGTGGTTTGATTCCCTCAAATACGCTCTCATATCTGTTCTTCATGTAAGTTTTGTGCTGGTCTTTGACTCTCTGAAGATCATCATGCACTGGTTGGTGAGAATCGAGCTGCAGGGCTGCTTCTGTGTCATGATGACTGATGTGTTTCTGACAGGAGGATGTGCTGGTCTGACAGGACACATATCGGATCTGGTCAGATCTCTCACCACTGAAAAGACATTAAGATGAACAGAGAGACAAAACAAATAGGATAGATCTTTATAAAATTAGAGAAAATATTTTTAATGTCATATTGGAAAACATTTTATTTGGTTCTTATTGAATCTTATTTGAAAACATGCAACATTTAGAAAGAAGTGATCATTTAAGAGTTTATCTTTTGTGACTAATTTATGGAAACACTTTATTTTGTTGGTCCTAGGGATGTTAACCGATGACCGTTTAACCGATGGTTGACCGTATCGACGTTAACCGATCAAATTTGTTGGTAGTCGGTTAAAAAAAAAAAAGTGATCTCTAAATTAGGCTATTATAGACAGTGGACTAAACGCTACTACAGTTAGCCATCTCATTCCAAGATCTTTTTGTGTGAAGTGAACAAATCCCTCACACTCAATTTTTCATAACTCGCCTGTTTGTCCTTAATAAACCAATAAAAACATTTGGCGCAAGGTCACAGCGTTTGGGTTTGCGTGCTCACAAGGTTTGCGAAAAGTAAAGGCTAGGCTACAGGCTAAAACACTCGAGGTTAGAGCCAGGGCAGACGACAGGATGAAGCTGTAACGACAATGACTATGACATGCGGTCACATGCTGTTCAAATTAGTAAATCCTGATCTCCAAGTCTGCTTGAACGGTCAAAATTGCATCTTTGTGGCTCCCCCGAGGGACATTTGAGTCACATAAGGAAACCCTGTTTTCTTAGAATCCCCTCTAAAACCCCCATTTCAGCTCTGGACTCCCTGTGACTTTTACAACCTCACAGACTCGTGACATTCCAGAACACACACACACGTACACACACACACACACACACACACACACACACCAACATCCTTTTGTGTTTAACTTAAAATGTGTGTAACTCAGACTGGTATCTGAACTTCCTGAATGTATGTGTGATTAATGTTGTTTTGATCATATAGTTCTGATCTTCGAGTGTTTGGATCTGAAATGTATTTTTGAAGGATGTTCTCCCAGTAGAATCGCATTCCGTAACCCGAGCTCATTGGCAGGTCATAAAATTTGACCACAGAGCTATCCAGCCCTATGCATGAGATAACAGGGTCGCAACATTCCAACACACACACATACAAACACACTCTGGACTGTGAAACAGAAACCCCCAACAGAAAAGGACTTTTACCCATAAAGTCACTCTTAAAGGTACTAAATATATAAATTTGTGTGTTAAGAGGTGTGTGTAAACCATAGGAAAGCATATGTCCTATTTGTGACATTAATAGAACTGCTATTGCCTATACAAATGCATAATAATGTATCGTTGCATGGCTACAACGCCTAGATTCTATTTTTGATATCTCTGTAATCCTCTCCAGCTAACGGAGTTGAATTCCAATAACAGAATTCAGTGATGCGCATTGTTTTATAAGTTCATATGTCTGGAGAAAATCCTCTCCAGTTAAAGTCAATCATGACTCATTCGAGTGGGCGTGTCTAACCGGACAAAGGAATCTTCCCGCTCGAAAAATCTCGACAGCTGATTCGTCCTACACGAAGGAGGGGACGGCACCTGGGACACTGATAAAAGTCCAAAACCTTCTCTCATCCCTCTCATCCTTCCGCTTCCAACTCATCCAACTTCTCTTGATCCTCTCCCCGGCGCAGCGTTTCTCCAAGGAACATCTGAAGGAGGCCCTGGCCTTCTCCATCGAACGAACCCATGTTCGAGTCGTAGCTGCCGGTCTTTGCAACTAAGATTTCCAGCCTCTCCCATCCCGGGAGACGAATCTGAACTTTTCCGGTAACGTTAAATTCAAGTGAGCCTTTACATCGTTTTTCGAAACGACCCAGAAGAAGAAGCTAGACGCAAACCAGCCGGACACGCGCACGCGCGTCCCCTTTTCAGCATCACACTGAAAGAGTACCACATCTCGCAAGTATATTGATTCCTATAAAAGCTGTTCCAGGTGTCTAGGTCTTAGGTCTGTGATTTAAGTTACCCTCTATCTTCCCTCTATATCTTTCTTTCTTTCATTCCATTTTCATTCTGATCACGCTATGTTTATGTTTTTGTTCGGTTAAATGTTTATTCGTTTGTTTGCATTTTTACGTACGTTTATGTTTGTAGTTTATATAATCTCTAGTGTGTGCCATTTTATTAATAAACCCATTTATACTTTTAACTGGCTCTGTGTTTGAAAACCCACTTTTTATAAAGTCAATGAAACAAAAGATCTATAAAGCTACAGGCTCTATATTATAAAACTACTTTGAATAGTTTTTATTAATAAACCCAAAGAGGTTTTGTCTTCGTGGCCAGAAGACAAACTTTCTTGGAGTTTTGTAAACAGGAATACTTCTTCTTAACTGTAATGATCAGACAGTACAGAACGAGGCATTTCCTATAATTGATAAAGTAAATGCATATGCGATTTATGAATTATGACCATGCGTTATAAATATTAATATTGCCAAAATTCCCTATATTCTTGAGCTAATTCGCATTAACCCAGAGGCATTTACGTTACAAAGCGTACAAAGAAAAGTAGTGTGTGGGACCATTTCACCAAAAAGAATGACACAGATGTAAGTTGCAACTTGTGTGATCCAGTGCTTAAACATTTAAAATATTCACAAATTAATATGGAAAACATGTTGATTTTACTGGTTTTCTAAGGCCAAATTAGAACCTGGAATTGATATTTTTCCCACAGTGCTGAATGAGAAGAGCCATTAATATTATTAATAAACTATTGTTTTCTAAGTGTCGGCTAAAATCACACCTCCATCTCCGCAGTTAAGCAGATGCGCTTAGAGAGAAATGCACCTTTCGTACGGATGACATAATCAGAAGGTATTAGCTTTCGATTCGAATTGGTTCGTTTTAAAGTGGACATTTCAAGCTTTAGCCTACATAGGCTTTGTTTCAGTTCTCGCGCTCCAGTTTACGGAGATCATGAAAGTGCGTCTGATTGTTTTCTTTTATTTTACCAGAGGCTCTGGTAAAAGCACAACGTTTTCTTGTTATTGTGAGTTTACACAAATAAAAGTAGTTGAGAATAATGTATTATTTTCTGTATGACCAGAAATGATAGAGTATTTTAAGTTGTTTCCACTGTTGATAGGAAAATGCAAGTGTTCGCGCCTGCGCCTCCGTGCCATGCAGTGCGCGCTCCACACTCAGCTTTGTTACTTTTTTGAATAAAAGCGTCTTATAAATATAGCCTATTAAATGTTATGATAAAATAATATAAAATTATTATTATTTGCGTAGCTATACATGGACCTCAAACACACCGCGTCTTCTAAGTCAGGTGACTGTAAATGCGCAAAAACTGTTTCCATTGCAGTTTTGCGAAATATTCCTTTTTCGAATTGCCTGAAAAACCACCTCATGCAAGCGTAAAAACTTTATTGCGATAAACGGGAGTTTATGCGAAATTGACGTGTTTCCATTGTGCGTATTTTCAATTCGCAATTTCAATTTGCGCAATTTGAAGGGTAATGGAAACGCGGCTTATGATGTATCACCTGAAAAGCCGCGACACCCGCAAGCCTCTTCGGGTGAGAAAGGTAGCCAAAGCCAACCTACCGTGTCATCTATGCAAGCTGGTAGGAAATGTGACAAACAGCATGTGTGTGTGTGAGCGGGAGGCAGAGCGGCAGAGAGATGCGACAGAGTTGCGAAATTGCAGGCGCGGCTCGAAATGGCTGTTATTTCAAATAGCGAATATTTTAAACTAATCGGGTAACCGGTTTCAACCGGCTAATGAGGCTCGGTGGTCGGTCAAGAAAATGTTTAGTTTTCGCCATCCCTAGTTGGTCCCCTTTAGATATTCTGTTGACTGTAAGTAACATTGTACCTACATGTCAACTATCAGTCATTAGAGTATTAGTAGACTGTCTGCCTAATATCTGCTAACACTTTATTTTGATGCTCCCCAACAGACATTCTACTGACTATAAGTAACTTTGCAAGTACGTAAAATTATTCTACCAACCTGAAAAGTATCCCTACCAGTCTACTAATATTCTAATGAGAGTTAATTGACATGCAAGTGCAAAGTACTATAGTGCAACTATACTACAGTCACTCATTTCGGCCTTTTGTCACGCACTCCCGCCACACATTGTATTTCTCATGCGGAAAAACTTTTTAGAATATATTTAATATGCCGCAGCGCCCAAAATGTATCTGGCCGCGCCGCTCTCACTATTGGAACCGGCAGGAATCAAGCAAGCGCGTCTCCCCCCATGAGTTCTTAGTCGAGCCTGCCAATCAAAAAAAAAAGAAAGGGACTACACAATAGTCAATCAGAAAATAACATTATTGTATCTGGGTAAGATTTAATGCAACGACCAATGAAAAAAAAAAGCATATCCTGGAATTGGTCACGAGATTCTGCTACAACGTCTTCCGAAAGTTTCGTTCACCCACAGAGGAAACCACTGGTGCTCCGAGCATCACTTTGAGCACAGAGTAAGTCATGATCTCCTGATTTAATGTTAAAACAAATTCACAACTTGTTTGACACAAACAGTGACAACTTGACTGCTGTTAGAGAATGTTTCCCAGATTATTAGCATCAGTGTCTGTAACTTAGCCAACAGTTCCCTTTCGAGGGAACTCGCGCTGCGTCGAGAACATAGACTGTAAAAAAAATATGGACGTAGTGTCCGTGACATCACCCGTAGTTTTCTGAAGAGCATTTTTGAAGCCTAAAGTGGGCGGAGCCGGCCGTCGCCATCTTGGCCTCGCGTCACTCCCGGATAACAGAAAATGGGCAAAGAGGCGGGGCAGGTGGGGAGGTAATGCTATGCTATATGCTACTGACAGTACCAAGTCTGCGACTGCACAGGGCCTCGCACTAAAGTGACAGTTGATGATGTAAAGCCAATTAAAAGTTCCTGTTTTTGCCCTTCGAAATATTATAATAGTTAAAAGACATGGCAACAAGTGAGACTGTGTATCGTGATTCTGTACTATTCTGCTAGTTGAAAATGTATATGCAGTAACTTAATAATACTCTGAGAGAGTGTGTGTGACAGTAATTTATGTGCATACATGTTAGTCACTCTTTTTTTATAGTGTATGGTCCGTCAGCGCGGCATCGCTCGTCAAGTTCGTAGAGAGCTTATTCAGTCCATTTTAAATTCTGATTTTGGCCGCCTCTCAAATGGGTTAAACCATAGATATATTAACGTTACCTATGAAGTTCAAGTAAATGCGCTGGAAATCCGCGCTCATTCAAGGATGTGCATTTATTGCATGGACGGAGAAAGCGCCGACACCTGCAGGATTTCATCTGACGGTACATAAGCATAATATAATCTGTTCCGTGAGAGCAGAACGAACGAGCCTTTATTGACGTTTTTAAATCTGAAAACTCCAAAAAGCAACGAAATTGTCAGACATCCATTAGTGCACAGAGGAAAACAACTGAAATACAGCGCTGGTTGTTCTCTCGAACGATACTCGACGACATCGACAGAATCCAAATCCATGGGCGAAGTAATGGATGTATTAAATTGTATGAAATAATCCCGAAAAAAAGCACAAACACTGCAGATATGCCAAGTTCAGCAGCTAAAATTTGCTGAGGTGAAGTGACGGCTAGTAACAGCACACAAACGGCTAGCATTGACATCAGCGGCAATCCACCTGTCACTCAAGCGGACACACCCTTAATTATGCAGAACTTTAAATATGAATCAACTAAACGGATGAGTTATAAAACCCCCCTCACAGTTGTCATGAAGGGCAAAATTAGCTGTATAGACCAAAGCCACATACAGACACCAGGCTGTAAAGACGTTTTTTTCTGCTGTAAAATTTGGCATTTTAACATGGGGGAGATACAGATTTGACTCACTTTTGACACCAGCCTCAAGCGGCCAGTCAACGAATTGCAGTTTAACTCACTTCCGTGTTGGTTTCAAGAGAGAGACGGGGAGGTTGCCGCTTGGTCGAGAATCGACACAATGGGGAACGCCTTCAGCGTGACGTCGCATGTGACGGTGATGCGGAAGATATAAAAGGACGACGGAATATAACCGCGTCAGCTTTTTGCTCTTCAGCAAGCGCTCTGTGTCAAACTGTCTCTGTCCTATTTGGTGTTGTTTGTCCCATAAGAATTGTCCCAAAGTGGCTCGAATCTCGCGTTTGCCGAGGCAGCGCGTAGATTAAAGGCCTGCAATGCAAAACAGAATCTATAGTGGCTCGGATCGCGCGTTTGCCGAGGCAGCGCGTAGATTACGAGCCCACTCTGCAATAAAGATTCTGTGACAAGGATCTCCCGTTGCCGAGGCAGCGCGTAGATTAAAGGTCTGCATTGCAATACAGAATCTATAGTGGCTCGGATCTCGCGTTTGCCGAGGCAGCGCGTAGATTACGGGTCTACTCTGCAACAAAGATTCTGTGGGTGCTGGCTGTGTTCACTGAGAAATATCCAGACGCACACAGCCGTGCGTTTTCGGGTGTTTCAGCCTCACGCCCGTTGACTTTCTTATCGAGAGATGAAAGCCAAATATATTGTGAACGACTCGAATCTCGCGTTCGCCGAGGCAGCGCAAAGGTTATGGGTCTGCAATTAAAGGGACACACACGATCTGTGAAACAATACTGTTGACTTTCTTCTCGAGGGATGAAAGCCAAATATATTGTAACGGCTCGAATCTCGCGTTTGCCGAGGCAGCGTGTAGATTACGAGACCGTATAAATAAATATTAAAACAGTATTGCCTGGTGATTATGGTTGCATTTAATTCTATGAAATTAAAACGATGAAATATTATCTGACTTTAAGAAGTTAGATATTTTAATTCAGCCTACCATCCAGACCGTGTTTCACTTATCCAGTGTTTATGGCTGCATTTAATTCTGAGGAATTAAAATGATGAGCAGCGAACGTCGCAAAAGGAGAGCGTCGCCTCTAGAGCAACGAATCCTGATTGATACCCGAAGCCAGCCTCGTGAGGGTACAGGAAAAGTACAGGAAATCGATGTTTGCCTCCTGCCATTAAATGAGCTTCGGGACGCATCGGTTTCCAGCGAACGCGAATCGCTGTGTCCGCCCGAAAATACTGCGGCCCTGCCAATTTCGCGCCCTCTCGCGAGGGCTGTAGAAAAATTATTTCGGTTAGCTCCTGCCAGTCAACTGCTTCAGGTCACCGACAGGTCATCAGTTTGAGTATCGACCACCAAGGTTCAACGGGGTCATATACACGCTTGTCAGCCCCGAGCAGGGTCAGGTCATGGAACAAGAAGTTTAGTTCCTCCTAGCGTAGGAAGCCATAGAACTGGTTCCTCCTCAAGAGAGGGAAGCCGGGTTCTACAGCCGGTACTTCATTGTTCCCAAAAAGGAGGGGGGGTTACGTCCTATCATAGATCTCAGGGTACTGAACCGGTCTCTGAGGAGATTCAGGTTCAAGATGCTAACCATCCCCTTAATCGTGAGTCAAATCAGGTCCGAGGACTGGTTTGTCACGATAGATCTAAAAGATGCGTACTTCCATATATCCATCCTACACCAACACAGGATGTTTCTCAGGTTTGCTTTTGGGGGAAAAGCGTATCAGGACAGAGTACTTCCGTTCGGCCTAGCACTGTTTCCTCGCACCTTCACGAAATGCATGGATGCAGCTCTTGCTCCTGTGAGACTTCAAGGCATCCGCATCCTCAACTATATTGACCATTGGCTCATTCTAACACAATCAGAGGAGATGGAGGTTCAACATCGAGATGTTGTTCTGAACCATCTAAGGTGCTTGGGATTGAGACTCAATGTCAAGAAGAGTTCACTAATTCCTCTACAGAGAACTATTTTCCTGGGAGTAGAATGGGACTCAGTCACGATGCGGGCACAATTGTCTCCTGCTCGTGTAAACACCTTGACTACAGTAACGAGTATCAAACTAGGCCAGGCCATCACTGTCAAACATTTTCAAGAGTTTTGAGTCTTCTAGCAGCAGCGTCCAACGTGATACCTTTTGGCCTGCTGTATATGAGAGCCCTGCAGTGGTGGCTCAGGACCAGAGGGTTTTTTTTCCAAGGGGGAACCCATTTGGAACGATCAAAGTAACGCGCAGATGCCTTCGTTCTTTGACGTTGTGGAAGAAACCATGGTCCCTGTCCCAGGCCTGTGTTGGGAGCACCGTGTCAAAAAAAAAAAAAAATAGTGACCACGGATGCGTCCCTCACCGGCTGAGGAGCAGTCATGGAAGGCCGTTACACCAGGGGTTCATGGAAGGACCACCATCTCTCTTGGTACATCAATTGCCTAGAGATGCTGGGTGTATTTATGGCAACTATACCTCAGAGGCCATCATGTTCTAATACGAACAGACAATACGTCGGTGGTCTCATATATAAATCGACAGGGGGGCCTGAGATTGTGCCCTCTATGCAGACTGGCACATCAGGTTCTTCTGTGGTCCCAGGGCAAACTTCTCTCAGTCAGAGCCATGTTTATCTCTGGGGACGAAAATGTGGGAGCAGACATCCTGTCGAGGCAGGGGCTGAGGCGAGGCGAGGATGGAGAGTCAATGGAGACTCCACCCCGAGACGGTGGAGTTATTATGGAGGAAGTTTGGCCAAGCGGAAGTGGATCTGTTCGCCTCTCACGAGAACACCCACTGCCCGCTCTGGTTCTCCCTCACTCATCCAGCTCCCTTAGGACTCGATGCCATGGTACAGATGTGGCCGAGGCAACACCTGTACGCATTTCCCCCGATCGCTCTGCTCCCAGGGGTTCTAGAGAGGGACCGGAGGTACGGAATCAGCTTGCTCTTAGTAGCCCCATACTGGCCGGCCCGAGTATGGTTTTCGGACATCATAACTCTACTTGCAGGCCCTCCGTGGCAAATCCCGATCAGGAGGGACCTTCTCTCTCAGGCCGAGGGCACAATTTCCACCCTCGGCCGGAGCTGTGCAAACTATGGGTCTGGCCCCTGAGGGGGACCAACTCGTAAATGCTGGTCTCTCAACTGAGGTTGTTGAGACCATCTTAAACTCTAGAGCCCCCTCCATGAGGAAACGGTATGCATTAAAATGGAATGTATTCAACTTATGGTGCAGAGAACATCAGTTGGACCCAGTTAACTGCCCAGTGGCTTCAGTGCTGGAGTACCTCCAGAGTCGTTTCTCTGACGGGCTCTCCCCGTCCACGCTTAAGGTCTATGTGGCGGCCATAGCTGCCTTCCACACGCCTTTAGGGGTGGACACCTTGGGGAGACACCCACTTATAGTACGTTTCCTTCGTGGAACTAGGAGGATGAGGCCTGTCGTCCAGTCCTAGGTCCCCACATGGGACCTGGCTGTGGTTCTTGAGGGGTTATCCCTGGCATCCTTCGAACCATTGGACGAGATGTCTGAGAAATTTTTTATCTTTGAAGATAGCCTTCCTGCCTGCTATTACTTCCCTAAAAAGAGTTGGCGACCTGCAGGCACTATCTGTTGCTCCCTCTTGCCTCAAGTTCGCTCCCGGCAGAGTAAGAGCCATTCTCCACACCAGACCTGGCTATATGCTTAAGGTGCCCACAAATGTGGCACGGTCTGTAATTCTTCAGGCACTCCATCCTCCACCGCATGTGTCGGATGAACAAGCGAAGCTACATATTATGCCCGGTCCGAGCCCCTGAGGTCTATGTTCGAAGAACCTTGGGCTGGAGGAAGTCGGATCAGTTACTTGTGTGTTTTGGGTCACCTAAGAAGGGTTCCCCTGTTTCTAAGCAAACTATCAGCAGGTGAATAGTAGAGGCTATTTCTTCAGCATACGAGGCGCACAATTTGTCTTCGCCTCTCCTGATAAGAGCCCACTCAACTAGAAGAGTGGCATCCTCTAAAGCCCTGCTAGCAGGGGTTTCCCTTCAAGAGGTCTGTGATGCCGCCGGCTGGGCCTACCCACACACCTTCATGAATGTCACTCTTGCCTGTTTTCAAAACTTGAGAGCCCTGTAAAATGTAACCCAATTTTGTGTTCTTGAGTTTCTCAAGGTTCTGTTCTAAGACCAATATCGTTTCTTATATACTGTAGATTAATGATGCACAGCAGGAATTTAAAGGCAAATAATGACCTGTATATTTTTACCTTTATATTTAAGCACTAAAAAACAAACAACAACAAAAAAAAAAATGTATCAAAGGCCTTGCTGAATTAAAGTTGATGTTTTTTTAGATCATGATTATTACTGTGATGTACTTGTTATTTAAAAAAAAAAAAAAAAAACAGTTGATTTATTATTTCTAGCTAAAGAACTTTAATGTAGAGATAATATACTGTAATCTTTATGTACAACTTAGGTTCTTGTGTAAAATGTTCCACCCTACATGATTACACTCAGGGAAGGTCAAAGGGCACTTCTCAATTTCTGAATTCAGGGGACTGAAATACAGAGTTGCACATGATACTCACACAGGGTCAGAGGTCACAGCAGGTCCATCACTGAGATTAGGCGGCAGACCAATGGAGTGGTTACTCTTCATAGACACACAGCTAGATATCGGTGATGCTGCTCTCTTTCTCTTCTTGCTGATGATACTGAGAAAAGGACATTCATATTTCATATTGCTTCTTTAAAGTTTATCTGTATGCTCTATTAAATGAACACCTGTCAATGCTAGAATTTGTATAACTTATAGTTTTAAAAAGAAAACATAGGTATTGTTAACAGTATTGCTTTAAAATGCATACTTAAACCAATTATAAATTAAATTTAAGAAAACTAACCAGAGCCACTATGCATGTGAAACACTTCCAGAATGAGAGCGATACAACTGGGTTATCATAGTTATCAGTCAAATTCATTTTTACTTTGTTTATATAGTCTTTCTTTTTTACCCAACAAACATAAGGATACTGATAGACAAGGCACATGCATTTTTTACTTCTTGCGTACTCAATCTACGGCAAATTCTTGTGAAGGAAGACAAGCATGTGAAGTTTATCTGGTTTCAAACTGAAGCAAAACACTGTCTGAAGGTTTCCTGAAGAACTGAAAAGCTCTTAAACCTATTGTTGCACCGGCGCCAATAAAGTCATGCAGATATAGCAGATTTGAATAAAAAAATCAAGTGCAAATACAAATACAAAAATAAGATGAGTAAAGAAAACGGGGTTCTTAATTTTAATAATCACCCTTTATTAAATATATGAACACAGAAACCCCCTGTTAACAGTTAATGTCACGTTTCCCATTCCATGACTAGTAAAATAATAGCCGCGTCGCGTCTATGGGCTCTGACAGAGTCAACGCGAGCAACGTGAGCGACGTGCTCCCTTTCATAGTCTACACGTCGGACGCAAGCAACTTGCAGTATCGCCTCCACCAACAACGCATAGTATTGCATGCAACGGTGCGGCGCGTATCAAAAACTGGAATGACACATTTTGCTACGCATAGACGCATAATGGCGGCCGAAGCGTAGCGATGCGTAGCCTTGCAGGCGCGTATGCGTATCGATGCGTTGACTCTGTAAGGGCTCTTACAGAGTCAACGCGAGCAACGTGAGCAACGTGCTCCCTTTCATAGTCTACACGTCGGACGCAAGCAACTTGCAGTATCGGCCCCACCAACAACGCATAGTATTGCATGCAACGGTGCGTCGCGTATCAAAAACTGGGACGACACATTTTGCTACGCATAGACGCATAATGGCGGCCGAAGCGTAGCGATGCGTAGCCTTGCAGGCGCGTATGCGTAACGATGCGTTGACTCTGTAAGAGGCCTAAGAGCTATGACAACTCGAGGTATCGCACACGCACGCGCGTCTCAGTTTATGGCCAGCAATATCATTGTTTAAGGACATTATGGAATTGAGATAATGTCTGTACTATGTTATGATTATACTGTATTTTAAAAATTAAATAATAGTTGCTGAGTCTGTGATCTGAACACTTTACCTCAGAGCATCCGTTGACTGAATGAATTGAGAATATCATCTGAAAATCCGATAACATCAGCAATTTTCATTCAAGCAGCTGATTTCTGTAAATTAATGTAAAATTAAATGTATATTGCAGCACAGGGTGAAGTCATTTACGATGATTTGAGACAAATATAATGTAAATTTAATATAAAACGATGTAAATGACGCTCTGTGTCGCGGCAGGATTTTGAACATGGTCCTGAGCCGTTTCTGGGCGTCGCGGCCGCCGGTGTGTGTACACTCATAGAGAATGTGTTCGAATTTTAAAGACGTGGCGCTGCGCTTCTCGTCCGGTGTGCGACCACCTTTAAGGTGCTGTTTTCTTTGAAGCCGAAGAACTCTGTTCTTAATACTGGCGAGCTTACTTTTTTCGGGTGTGGACGGAGTGTTTCACTCTAGCTGCGTGGGCGAGCGCTGCGTCGTCTTCTTATTTGACAGGTGTCAGTGGGTGCAATACTGCCACCTGAGAGGTCAACCAGGTATTGGCGCTGGAGTATTTACGTGTCATGTTATCATAAGAGTCCTATTCATTTTAAACATTGTGGTTATCGCCAATACCGGTATATTGTCACACTCTAAATTAACACAATGTCGATATTTCATGCTTTGAATATCACGATTATCGTCAACACCGGTATATTGCGACACCCCTACTTTACAATAACAGTACATGAATAATCATGTATTAATACCTGAATTAATAGTTACTTCAACCAGAGTTTCCGCTAGAAAAAAATGGTGCCGGTCAAAGTGACCGGCAGAGGTTTCGTTTTCCGGACATTTTGATGATTTGCCGGTCAAATATTGCCTCTTAATTAGTCAAGTTGAGGAAAACTGGAGGCAGGCTATGTAACTTAAAAAAATGACATAATCAGGCCGTATAGAATGCAACATGTTTATTAGCCTAACTTCCAAATAGACGGAAAAAAAAACATGAACGTCCGATTGGCGTCAATCAACGCCAATTGTTTTTACTATGGTTTCACATTCATAGTTTAACAAACCAATCCCCCCTTCCCCACATAAAATATCTGAATATCTCGCGGTGTAAATAGCCGCATTTCCATTACAGATTTGCGCAAATGTTTTGCGCTATTATCTAAATATCGATAAAAAAACTATTGCGAAATGACGGCGTTTCCATTAACCGATGTTATATGCGACTAAACGTCCTTTTTTCTCTCACGATAAGTCATTTAAAAAATCACGGCAACAGACGTTGGTTTATATAATATCACAGCCACCGCATTAGACATTATTATTATGATTAATGGAAGGAGACGTGGCGTGTTATCCAAGCATTAATGGCAGGGAAAGACCCTTGTACTGCGGACGACACATAAGGAGTTTCTGGGTGTTTCGCCCTCATTTCTGCTCCGAGGTTTTGATTGTGGCATTTATTTGAGATTTAGAATCCAGTATTCCTATAGGCTAATTATTGTTTCTTTTATGAATTTAATAAAGAACTCTGTCTCGTATTCTGTCCAAACGATCCATGTAGGCTACTTTTGTCCATTCGTTTTTCCTTTTTTAACCCGTAATTGAAAAACGAAAAATGAACGGTTGTTGTCTTTTTAAAACGCAAAGTTGAACACCAAAATTTTTATTTGAACTGGCTACACAAACTGCTGCGCAAAAAAGTAAATACCGACGCATTTTCTGATTTTTGTTTATGACTTTTTGCCCCTTTATTAAACATTTAAAATATTCACAAATTAATATGGAAAACATGTCGATTTTACTGGTTTTCAAAGGCCAAATTAGAACCTGGAATTGATGTTTTTCCCGCAGTGCTGAATGAGAAGAGCCATTAATATTATGAATAAACTATTGTTTTCTAAGTGTCGGCTAAAATCATATCTCCATCTCCGCTGTTAAGCAGATGCGCTTTTAGAGAGAAATGCACCTTTCATACGGATTAGGTACATAATCAGAAGGTATTAGCTTTCGATTCGAATTTGTTCGTTTTAAAGTGGACATTTCAAGCTTTAGCCTACATATGCTATATTTTGTTTCAGTTCTCGCGCTCCAGTTTATGGAGATCATGAATGTGCGTCTGATTGTTTTATTTTATTTTACAAAAGCACAACGTTTTCTTGTTATTGTGAGTTTACACAAATAAAAGTAGTTGAGAATAATGTATTATTATTTTCTGTATGACCAGAAATGATAGAGTATTTTAAGTTGTTTCCACTGTTAATAGGAAAATGCAAGTGGTCACGCCCGCGCCTCCGTGCCATGCAGTGCGCGCTCCACACTCAGCTTTGTTCCTTTTTTTGCATAAAAGCGTCTTCTAAATAGGCTATAGCTTATTAAATGTTATAATATAATAAAATAATATAAAATTATTATTATTTGAGTAGCTATACATGGACCTCAAAGTCTTTTAAGTCAGGTGACTGCAAATGCGCAAAAACTGTTTCCATTGCAGTTTTGCGAAATATTCCTTTTTCGAATTGCCTGAAAAACCACCTCATGCGAGCATAAAAACGTTCTTGCGATAAACGGGAGTTTTTGCGAAATTAACGTGTTTCCATTGTGCGTAGCCTATTTTTAATTCGCAATTTCAATTTGCGCAATTTGAAGGGTAGCCTAATGGAAACGCGGCTATAGTGTCTCTCCACAACTTGCAATGCGCATAAGCCGCGTAACCTTGTTCTCCGCAAGGCGACTTCGCTGCTTCGTCTTGATCCGATTCTGCTTTTTCTCCGGTGGTGGTGGAGCTGTCTGGACATCTGAGGCTTCAGGCGTTCCTGATTCACCATCGTCCGTCGCGTCTGGCCTCTGAAAAAAGCTTTTACGGCTAGTCTGCCTGGGCCTGGCCATATTTGAAACGTCTCACTCATTCGTTCGTTGTTTAGGTCTATATTACAGCCGTTTTAGGCGTGCGCTTTATTTGAAATGCAGCATGCGATGTTGTTTAATAACTTTCAAACGGTAGAGCCTGTTCCTTTATAACATAGCCAAAGGTTGGTGTATTTTTGTTTTATACATTTTAGGCTTATTCTCCAATTCAGATTGTGTTAGGGGGGCGGGATTATTAGGTAATTTTAATCGGACAATTTGACCGGAGAGATTTAATTTTGTCGGACATTTCATTTTTTTTCCGGCCAATGTCCGGCAATTACCGGACAACGGAAACCCTGACTTCAACATGAATTCATGATTAGTGAAGATATGAATTAATCATGAACCAATGAAGAGCGATCCTTATTCATACATGAGTAACAGCAGTACATGTTTGATAGTTAATGCATTAATTAACATTTAGGGGTAAACTAAATTAACCAGTCACCGTAAAAAAATAAATAAGTACTCTAAATTTGAATAAAACATGTGATTTAATAATAACTGTCATAATTTAAACTGTAATATCATAATCTGCCACCTGCAGCTTTGTGACAAATAATTGGAATGGCACATGATTATTTTGCCATTAATTACACAGATCTAATCAAACGTGGAAAATAGACTAATAACCACCACTAATAATATTTATTTGATCCCAACTGTTTTCTGATTTTTATAGTTCTTTTATTTATGTTTAATCATAGCTACTTTTCATCCCGGAACTACAGTATAGGGTTTGTTTCTGATGGGACACTCATTAGTGGCACAATTTAGGTGCTTTTGCCGCAATATATTCTTCGATTAGCATTAGCTTATGGACGTGCCCTATTTTACATGTAAACATGCCTTATGTGTGTCTTTACAGGTATGTTTGTGCATATATATGTTTATTTATATAAATAAAAATAAAAGAACGACAAATAATTTGTATCTTTGGTTTTTGTACCAGAGGTGAATAAGGATGGCACTGTTAGTGTAAATGTATATTCATATATTAGTTAATGATTTGTGACATCATTGTGTCATGACCTTATTTGAGGGGGCACATAATAATTGTTTAACTCATTATTAAATAACCATACAGTAACGCAACTAATGGCAATTGTTTATTTTGTCATCACTGCTTGAGGGGGCACATTTCATTAAAAATGAAAATTCTGTCATCATTTACTCACTCTCAAGTTGTTTCAAACCTGTATGAATTTCTGTCTTCTGCTGAACACAAAAGAAGATATGGTGAAGAATGTCGGTAGCCAAACAGTTGATGTACCCCATTGACTTCCATAGTATTTTTTTAATGCATTATTTTTTCATGGCTTTGAGGGGGCAGATCATAGTTAATTCACTGCCGGGCAGTCTGGTTGAGGAACCACCACTCCCCAAAAAGACAAAGGACTTTCTGGAAATTAACATTTTGAACTCTCTCTTGTGAAATTTACATCCCCATCCTAGACGCATGTCTCACCTCAGTATCGTCCTAATCTACATTGCTTTCCCTTGACCCCCTCTTCCCCCATTCCTTCTCTCCCTCATGCTGAGATCACCCAAATTCACCCAAAAATCGAGATGGTTTAATATGAACAATTATTACATGGTTTGGTTGAATTCCAATGTAGAATGCGGTCTGTTATTTCTTGATAACAGACCACTGCGAAGTATAACACACCATTGCCATGAAAAACAGAGCATTGTAATGGACGCGGAACGGACTATTTTCTTTAGCGGAAGCAATACAATCGTTTTAAAATCAATAAACTCCTTTTTAAATAAATAATTTGTGTCAAATTATTTATTTATTTTGTAGGTAGCCATGTAATAAGCGGGATAATGTATAGCGAGGCGGTTGTTATAGCGAATAACAACCCCTTCAGGCTGATTCAAGACCCCTCCGCTTTGCGTCAGGGTCCTGTTCAGCCTGTCGGGGTTGTTATTCGCTATAACAACCGCCTCGCTATACATTATCCCTTACTTATCATACAACAACACTATACATGTTTGGTACCATTTGAAATCTCTCAGTGTGAATGGTACAAAGGTCTCATCCCCACAGAAGTACACCAAAAGCTAATAAAGGTTTTAGGAGTTTAGAGATATCTTGCTTACAGAGGAGGGTGGGTCTTTCATGCAAATGACATCCTGTCCTCAAAAGGTGTAAACTCTGGAGACCGTGATTAATGCAAATTCCCATTGTTAGCAAATGTTTCCATTTGAAAGATGTTTCTGCCCCGGTCTGAGTACTTAAAGAAATGCCTCAAGAGGCTCAGGGCGATTTGTAATTAGATCAGCCCATAATGCTGAATGTCTTTCAGACACTCAACATTATGTAGCCTATAATATTTTCTTGAGTCAGGCATAAATCTTTTACTCTTTATCTCTGAGCATTTGATGTTTTGTATTGATTATCTTTTGAATTGATTATGTAATTGGCATGAAACATATCATGACATAAGAAATTGATATGAAATATCAGAAACCTGACATAAGAAATTGTTACATTTGATTTCATTCCGACTTGCTCTAAAATTATTTTCCAAAGTAGATTACGCGAATGCGTATGTTACCGCAAATCTGAGTCAGGTTAGTAACAGACTAAAGTCCAGTTTTGAGTGGAGCATAGGGCACACCAACTGTGATTTTAGAGTTCCGGCTAATTTTTGGCACTAATTCAAGTGTACTTGGGCTGTAAGACTAAAAAGGGAATTTCCGTTTAGGACAGCAACATGTTGCTCGACCAAACTAAATAGGGCGAGTCTTACCTCTGTTTTAATGTAGCGTTACTCTAGCTAAGTGTACGTGGGAAACCATGGCATGACCAAACCAAAGCTACTACCAGAGAAGTAAAATTGGTCGGCTTGTATCTGTAGTAGTGGTCATGACCTCTGACTAGAGAAAATTGTATTTTAATTCAAGTGTATGCAGATCCATGGGGGCTATACGACATATCTTAGATAGAGTAAGTGTGAATGTGGCCATCTAAGATATTAGCTAATTACCTCTATTTAGTGACCAAAACTGACGAGTTTGTGATCGTGAGACCCGTGTTAAACGGCTGGCGCGAGGACCTCAAATCATTAAATCATAGATTCCTAATGAACGGGTAAAATATAAAGTTAAGAGTTGAATAGAATAATCAAATGTGTAGCTAAACTATAATAAAAATGACTGATAACCTGTTGGCATTCCAACCTAAACTCGAGGTCGTGATAAAATGGAGTCCGATAAAAGTTTATTTGGAACAATTGGAACTATAACTAAATTACTTTACCGTGATGAAAAGACAGTAACGCGCAGTAAACCTTAATCCGCTTATCGGAAACTGTTGTTGGACCGATGGGCAGGCCTTACACTTTCAAATACACATGTACTAGTGCAACTAGTGTTTAGCCCAGTTAAGTGATGTTGTGTGGTCAGAGAACGGAGGAACAGTATCATCACGGCCTGTGTCTGGATGGAGAGTGAACTGTATTTAAATTGTTTATTTTCTCCATGTTTATATTCTAATTCCTGCTTACAACTTATATCTTTGTGTCTATCAGACTCATGCTTAGCCTACATTTATACATCGGCAGCATGGAAAATGAATAGGTAATGGTCTCTTTAACTCTTTCCCCGCCAGCATTTTTATTTATTTATAATTTTCACAAAAGTTTCATGGCCCCCAGAATATTTTGTTGTATGAATTCCTGAACATTCAATATATCAAAAGGCTTTTATAATGACCTGTATATTTAAAGGATTGTTGTCATGGGCATCCGAAAGAGAAATGACAGTGAGAAGCGCTAACAAAATAATAAAAATAAAAAATTATAATATTTATCAATGGCTTTGCTGATTCTTTATTTACAGTAAATGTTCTTTACATCATGATTAATATTAGTGTGACGTACTTGGTAGTACATTTTTCTTTCTAAAGAATAAAGGCTAAGGACCTTTAATGCAGAAATAAAAGTTTTTTGTAATCTTTCTGTACAATCTTGGTTTTGTGTTTAATGTTCCACCCTACATGTTTACACTCAGAGAGGGTCAAAGGGCACTTCTCAATTTCTGAATTCAGGGACTGAATTATAGAGTTGCACATGATACTCACACAGGGTCAGAGGTCACAGCAGGTCCATCACTGAGATTAGGCGGCAGACCAATGGAGTTGTTACTCTTCATAGAAACACAGCTAGATATCGGAGATGCTGCTCTCTTTCTCTTCTTGCTGATGAAAAATACATTATAAGACAAAAAGGCTGAAAAAGACATTCATATTTCAAATTTCTTTTTTAAAGTGTATCTGTATGTTCTATTAAATGAACACTGAACTCTTAAATGATGGCGGATTCCGTCAATGGCGGGGAAGCATTAATTGGCCACAACTGATACATGTGTTTTTTACTGTTCTCATCAGTCTCTTCTAAAGACCTTCCAAGAAACTGATGAGGCTCCTGCAGCAGCATAATATGTGTATTATGTGAATATTACTCCAAATCCTAAAAATTCACCTGCAGTCCTTTTTGCAAATGCACCTGCAGTTCAAACAAAAAGTCCTTTTACTTTTTTGGATATGCAAAGTCTTGATTGGACCTTTGATAAATCATAATTTGTGTTTCGAAAAATTGATACAAAAAAACATGTTTTATATTTTCATTTTTGGCAAATGTAAAAGCACTTTCACACCAAAGGTGAAATGAATAAGCCTCAGGCTGAAAGAAATGCAAAATCACAACAGTATAGTAGAGGGTGCAGATAAAATTTTTTATTTAGTTAATAAAGTTATTTTTCCATTCTGGAATGAAGAAGAATAGATTGCAAGAGAAGAAAGTTCGACGCACTAACTTTAACAATAATATAATAATAAATCATATAAATGGTAATAAATAATAAATACAAAAACTGAAAATAAATAATTAAATAGATAAAATACAAAGTATATTTGTGTAATTTAATATCTTTAATTATTGCAGGTTTCCATAATATTCTGAGATTGCACTTCACCGTTTTTATTAATGTTGAGTGATACTGAATCTGTGAGATGAGTAAATGCCTGTTCACATTAGTCTAGAACTGGAATAAACCCAGCGCACACAACGCCTCTGCACATGATTTCTCTCAACATGAGGACAGACGAGCTGTCTGTCAATAAATGGAAAAACAAAACAACTTGCGTAATTTATTTGAAAAAATAACTCAGATATTTTAAGTAACAAAGTAATGAGTCACTTTACTAGTTATTTGAAAAAAGTAATTGATTACGTAACTCAAGTTACTTGTAATGTGTTACTCCCCAACACTGGATGTAACGATATATTTTTCAGCATCAGACGTTTTCAGATTCCACACATGTAATGGTGCGAACGTTAAAAATTATTTTAATATGCAAAACTGTCACCCAATCACAGCAGTGGATGTTTATTTTAAGTCTTGATAAAGTCTCTAAAAATCTGTACATCATATTGTAAGTGCTGTTATGCAGATGTTCTGTGCATTTGTTTCATAATTAATTCATGTATAATTAAATCCACAGTTTCATGCATTCATCTATTTGAGGTACAATTTAAAATGTGAATGTGATGTAAATTAATTTGTTGCTCTTTAAAACTTAAGGTGCAAGAATGCTTCACTTTAGTGGAAATGACGAACTACTGCGTCGCCTCCGATGGACTGATGATGAGCGACGCCTCACGAGGTTTTGCTAAGTTGCATTTAAGTTTAAAAATCAGTGATTCTTATGTCAAAAGGACAGCAAAGAGGATTTTACGTAAAACTAAAGACTCAATGACCTCTTTTCATAAAAAGTAGCCAACGAGGTATTTGTTTCACTTGTTTAATGTCTTGAAAACATGACTAAAGCAGATTAGCATTGGAAGCAGACAATCTATTGCTATGTATTGACTATGTATATCTGCTGATGTGTTTGTGCTATGTTCATTTATGAATACAGTTCTCACGGTGTAAACAAGACGAGCCTAAGAATGAAAACATCTGTTTCAAGGAGCTGACCTGTGTCTGTGTTGTTGTGAAGACAGCTACACATATTGTCTCACATATAAGTCACCTGACACCATCCTCTGATCATTAAATCACTTCACTGGGACTTCAGTGGGTGACCAGCATCTTTTCTTTTTGTCTTTTAAAGTGATTTACTTTTCAGAGAAAACCTCAGTGAGTGATTCACCATGTTTCATTCAATAATTTCACTTCCACTACTCACACAGGGTCAGAGGTCACAGCAGGTCCATCGCTGAGATCAGGCGGCAGACCAATGGAGATGTCACTCTTCATAGACACACAGCTGAACTCTGGAGATGCTGCTCTCTGAATGTGAACCGAAGCCTCCTCCTCGCTCTCCTCACACACACTCATTCCACAGGCCGACTTCTGCTTCTCTCTCTCCTCACACACACTCATTTCACTGGCCGACATCTTCTCTTCCTGCTAGATGAGAGGTTTGATTTCAGGCCTGTATGTGGATGAAGAGAACATATACACTGAATTTTGACATGAAATTAAAATTAAAAATGAATTAGTGGGTTTTACGGGTATCGTTTTAATAGTACCACTAATTCACTTCACTGAGTGCTTCAAAATGTGATTTTGGACATTTACGAAAAACCTGGATTACTGAATGAGTTTATTGTTTAGCAACATGTAAGATGTTGGTGTTTTGTTTGTGATTAATAAAATACAGACTTTGCTCTTGCTTCTATCTGTTTTCATACAGACTGTTTTATGCATTTTTTTAATGCAATTTATTCTTCTTTTTTAATTGCGACTTACAGCACAACCAGCAACAATCATTAGTTACGTTTTGGAAATTATTATTAAGTATTATTTTAAAGTATAACAATAAATTTGGGGGTCCTAAATGGGGTTGGTCGTGTGTTGGCCTTTCTACAGATGAGATTCTGGCACAGATAATTAATGTGGAATATTTTTTGAGAGATGGTATTTAAATAACATATATATTGTTAATCAGCTGATGGATGACAATGGTCAGTTTTATTAATTTCCAGAATTCTCCAGAAAATTTGTTTTTGGGCTTTGTTAAAGGAATATAATATTGTATTCAACATCATTCCTAGTGGTATAAAAACTCTCTTGAAAGGAGAGCAAGCTTATAGTCCTATTATCTTTGTAAAACACTTCTATTTCAGTTGAAGGGATTTTGATTACGGATGACAAATTCAATAACCATTTTGTTCTTAATCTTTGATGGGCATAAAAAACAAAAAGTCTTTGAAAAGTCAAAGATTGCTTTCAATGTTTAACCTTGTATATTTTTTTTCTTTCCTCTGGCACTCTATTTTGTTTGTATATTTTTCGTGATCTATGTCTTGTTTTTTTATTGTTCCTGTTGTACTTGTTACATTTTCATTTTTGGCATTAAAAAAAAATAATTAATGTGGTATAGGTCAAATGTACAGATGAAATGTAAGATTATGGTGAGAATGGATATTTTAAATAAAAATAGGTCTGGTGTAAAAATGGTTAAGTATGGTGACCAAGTAGTGCACAACACAAAGAAATTTAAAAGGAAACATAAGTTCACAACAAAATGAAAACAAGCCACAACACAAAGGAAATGCTCCTGAACACTAGAGGGTTCTCGGAGCGTGTTAAAGTTAAGTTAGTTTTAGCAGAGATGTGCTGAGTTCAAAATCACTCCTTATACCCTCATTCACTATTCCCTACATCACTCCACTAATATAGTCCAGTTGAAGGAGTGAATGAAAAAGAGTGTGTATTTGGACACTGAGTTCGCCGGAAGGGCTGCTGATTTTTGCATAGTTTGAGCTTGCTGTTAAATAATCAATTGAAACCTGGCAAACTGGCAGCTCCAGTAGTAATGAAAAGATTTATTCTGAACTCTGCTATGGAAACTAACATGTATAAACCGTAATTAAACAGTTTAATAATCAATTAAAAAGGAATTTATATCTGTATGATAATATGCTGGATCAGCACGGTTTGGAAAATGGATGGATGATTGATTCAGCTGCGGCGCCATCTCCGACTCTCAAAGTGCATTATGGGTATTCTCTAGGCGTTGAGCGTATATCAGGGCTGCGGTGAAGTAAATAAGTATTGTGATACTTGGTGCCACAGTGACACTCTTGTCCCAAAAAGTATTGCTCCCCCACCTGCCAAATCCCACTTTAACCACTGGTCATAATGCATGTATGAATATATCCAAACAAAACAATTGACCCTCAATACATGATCGGAATGATCGTGTCGGAATGAACGGAAATGAATGACTTCAGGACCAATGGCTGTCATTTCGTGTGCAGTGCAAGGCGGCTTAATGTGCAAGTGCCTGTTTACACCTGGTCACTTAATGCATTTTTACAGATTGTGCATCATGTCTGGCACTACATGAAAACTTACAGTTGGTTTTATGACTGTAAGTCATGATTCTCTTCAAATGCTATTGAAGTTAGAAACGTGTGTATCAATGTCATATGCAACTTTAGAGATGGTCCCTAAATGTGTGAATATCCAGTGTCAGGCGAACTTATGCCAGTATATCACTGGGAAACACTTAACGTGAAGCTTTGCATGTTATGTTCATATTCTGGTCCATCTGCTTGCCTGTAACGTTAGCCTATTAATATAGCCCTCATCCCCAATGAGGTGGGAGTTTGGTCTTTTATATCACTGTATTTTGTCCATTGAGTTACTTTGAGTGTCCTGAGACCGCAGGGGAATCCTGGAGAGTGATTGAGGGGATCCCCAGTTCTGCAGAACAGCGCCGCAATATAAAGTTAAGAAAACTAAACAACCGAGAGAAATATATGTCTACTACCTCAGTTTTGACGTTTGATCTGTACATCAGCATCGGGGAATAACATAATCTCGGTCACAACAGAGAAAGCTGTGCAAAACTTACATGTAACGTTACAAAACAGTGAAGACTTCAATGTAAACACAGCTTTTGTGTCTTTATCAGCTTTTCCATATAATAATCATCACAATTCATCACCCTGATAATAATCACAAATAGCCTACTACTGCTCGCTCCATTTCTGTAATTCAACGAATGAATGAGTCTCTCACCCGTTGCTTTATAGTTTTCTTCGTCAACAGCCGCTTGCACCCCCTGCTGGTGAGACCGACTAACAGCTATGGAGATTGTCAATCGGCAATCTACTGATATTCCTGCCGTTCCCGGATGACAAATGTTGAATTTTCTGTCGAATTTGGACCACTGAATTTGTGGATGCGAATTTGTAAAGCGAAATAAAATGGACCGAAAATTGCCTGTCGAATATTATAGGTTGTATTTTTAAACAGAATGACCATTTTGGAAGTGAAATCTGAAAGGTGAATATGGATTATTGAATATTTAATAATGAAAACGTGTGTGAAATGTTTTGAATTGAAATATTCACAGCTTAAATATACAACCATGTTGAATTTCAGCCCATAAAAATGCAAGCCCTGAAAATACAATGCTTTAAAATGCAAGCAGGGTTAATGCAATGCATATTTTTTCGAGTAATGCAATTCAACAAGCTTTTTTGTTTCAAAAACATATTTGTCATTATTTTACTTCAATAATTATTACAGCTATGAAACGTTAAAACGAACTTACCATAACATGTGAAGTTATTTTCTGATTCTGAATACTGCGCTGCTTTGGATGTGTGAATACACACACACACTGCTTCCGGTTTCACTTTATGAGACTCTGTTCCCGCTAACAACAAACCGCGCGCCTCAGGCTGAACGTGATGACGATGGACTACTACGTGCTTTACCTACTGGATACTGCACTGAACTAGGACTCGGTCTAGTGACACTTAAAATAAAACAAATAAAAAGTTTTTTTTTTTTTTTTTCATCAATTATTTGTTCTAGAAATGAATAAATACATAAATAGGCTATGTTATAATTAACTTTTCAAATTGAAGGAAACTATTTGGTAAATTTGGGACACCTAAGTTCTGATGTGTACAATTTCACAGACAAGTCAAGAGTTCATGGTTCTGACAGAAGAGCATGACAGTAAGTTGTCAAAACTGTTTTGTTTTTTATTAGCCTACTTGTATTTTGAGCATTAAAAAAAAAGTGTGATGTTTGTGATGTATTCATGAATGCAATAAAACGAGGATTGATTGCAAAACTAAATTTAAAATATTATTATTATTATTATTAGCCTATTTGTAACAACCTAAAGTTATGAATTGGTTTTGGACACAATCATCTATGCGTTTCAGATGAAGAAAATAACTAGGGATTTCTGGAGATAGTCTTTCACGGTATAGTTATTAAATTCCTTAGATTCACAATTATGAGGATATTTTATATATTATTACATATTATTAAAATCCAGGTAATACAACATAAATAATCCAACACTGGCCTTAACATGAACCATGGTTTATGCAGGGGAAAAAGTATTTTTGTCTTGATTGTAAATATAACTATCCATCTACACAAATATACAGTACATCTTTGTAGAACAAGGATCTGGAGTAAAACGATGACAACTAGCCAACTCTCTCCATATGAGCTACATTTACTCAAATAAAAATTGGCCTATATAGACCTACACATTATACAATTGTCTGGCAGTTGTTTGTTTTGAGTAGTCACTATATTTTAAGGCTGCCGTCAACTTACCAGAATTCTTCAAAATATCTTATTTTGTGTTCAATTTAAAAAGGTGTGTGTGCATTCATGGTTGCTTGGTTGGATGGATGGATCAGGACATGTGACAGGCCAAATTCAAACCTATATCTATACCTAAAGCTATTCCTAAATATGTATCACTGTTCACAAAGACAAATTCCTACTGGGTGTGAGTGGGTTGTTAGTCACATTTGAAGGGAATAACAATATACAACTTTTATAAAGTACAATTTAGTATTAAGTTTTAAACTGATAATACACAATATCTGATAACATCAATAGTGTGAGTGTGAATAACATTCAGTGAGTGAATTCAGTACTGTGTTTCAGTATCAGGTCAAAAGGTCTCAAGGGGAATCTGTTTTAGGCAAGGCAAGTTTATTTATATAGCACATTTCATATACAATGGTAAGTCAAAGTGCTTTACACAGAAAAGGAATTAAAATAATAAAACAATCACAGCATATGCATAAGAAATAAACTAACAATCGTATTTAAACCCTATCTGGAGTGGAATAAATGAAGAGTCAGGTTGCATCTAGTGTCTCTTCACTCTCGTGGGGGTGTTTGCACACAGATTCACTGCCTGCCATTTATGGCTTTAGTGCTCCCACTTAAAGTTCGACTTTGTTGTCATCAGAGCGGATCTACACGGATCTTCCTCACACGGAGGGAATGACTACTCCAAAATATTTGTTGGGTAATTGTGTTTAAACAGTACCCTTGAAGACAAATCTTCCTGGTCCCACCAGAGATGTCTAAAGCCCAAAAGGCTTAAAAACCACACCCTTATCGCTCTCCCTCCTCTCAACCTCTTCCACCCAGAAAACAAAATACTAAAATCTTTTTACCAAAAAATAAATAAAATCTTAAAAAATAAAAACAAGGATTTTAAACGGAATTAAAACGGTTATAAAAAGAATTAAAAGAATAAAAAGATGATATAGGTATAAAAGAATTAAAAGAGTAAAAAGATGATACATAGATAAACAGTTTCGAATCAAAAGGAGGATGCAGAAATAAAATACAGTGTAATCAGTCGGACGAACAGCGGCACAGTGCTCATTCAGTAAATGCACAGCTAAACAGAAGTGTTTTGAGTCTGGATTTGAATGTGACCACTGTAGGAGCACATCTGATCTCTTCTGGAAGCTGGTTCCAGCTGTGGCTGGCATAATAGCTAAAAGCCGACTCGCCATACTTAGAGTGAACCCTTGGTATTTCTAGCTGATGTGATCCTAATGATCCGTGTGATCTGTTGGGTTTATATTCAGTGACCATATCTGCAATGTATTGAGGTCCTAGGCCATTGAGTGATTTATATACCAGTAATACTTTAAAATCAATACTAAATGTAACTGGGAGCCAGTGTAAAGACCTGAGGACTGGTGTGATGTGTTCATATGTTCTGGTTCTGCTCAGCGTTCTGTATGAGCTGCAACTGTCTTATGGTATTTTTGGGAAGGCCAGTGAGGAGTCCATTACAATAATCCACCCTGCTGGTGATGAAAGCATGCACAAGTTTCTCCAAGTCTTCACTGGAAACAAAGCATCTAATTCTTGCAATATTTTTCAGATGATAGTATGCTGATTTAGTTATTGCTATGACACGACTACAGAAACTAAGGTCTGACTCCAGAATCACATCGAGATTCCTGACTTGATTTTTAGTTTTAGCCCTCTAACTTGGGATGGAAATCACCATAATTTGTCTAAACTCATGATTGTGTGTGTGTGTGTGTCACTCAGTGTGTGTGTGTTTGCGCATGTCAGTCAAGAGTGTGTGTGTTTGTGTGTCAGTCTGTGTATGTGTGTGTGTGTTTGCGCATGTCTGAGTGTGTGTTTGTGTCAGTGTTTGTTTGCACGTGTCAGTGTGTGTGTGCGTGTCTGTTGTTTAATGTTACAGAGACACTGAAAAGTTTGAATAAGGTAGTCTAAATCCAGCACAGAGAGTGAATGTGTGTAAGTGTGTGTGAGTCAGTTGTGTGTGTATCAGTCAGTTGTGAGAGTGTGTCAGTTGTGTGTGTATCAGTCAGTTGTGAGAGTGTGTCAGTGTGTGTGTGTGTGTGTGTGTGTCAGTCAGTTATGTGTGTGTGTCAGTCAGTATGTAAGTGTCCGTTGTTTAATGTGACACAGAGAAACTGAAGAGTTATAAGTAGCAAGTCTAAATCCAGCGCAGAGGGATTCAGTGAATGGGTTGTTGAATATGTGTAAGTGTGTGTGTGTCAGAGACGCTGTAGAAAGACACGTCCACAAACACTCCCGCTCTCTTACAGGAGCCTGTTTCCCAATTCAGAGGCTGCATCCTTCAAAGGCTGCAAAGGTCAGACCAAGCGTTTGTCAAATGGAATGGTCTAGACTAGAGGATTGCTCTTGTCGCCTAGCAACTGTGACGGCTGCTGTTGACAAGTTGAAGTGTCGTTTGTACTGGACTTTAAGTTATATTCAACTACCTGAAAACAAAACAGGGTTCACAAGCTGTCTAAATATGTTCACCAAGGTCCATTAATGTACATAATAAAAAGTATAAACTATTTATAAAATTGCATCCTAGTAAGATGTCAACATTTAAACCAATTTAAAGTGTTTTTGTAACATTTGTATCGTTAGATATGCCAAATATTTGGTAACAACGTAGTGGAATAAGTATTTACTAATCCGGCATTTTCTCAAAAAAAACCCCAAAAAACCCTATCGTCACTAGCAGGCAATGAATCTTGGGATAGTCTGGGCCGTAAGGAATCCATCTGTTGTATCCGTCATTGCTTGGGAAAAGGACGACACGTTTGGAGGAGCCTTTGAATAGGGACAGCCTTTGTCACAGAGCTGTTACGCATTCGGTCTTTGAATACAGCCTTCGAAGGATGCAGCCTATGAATTGGGACACAGCAAATGTGTTGTTGAATGTATGTTTTGTGTGTGTGTTTGTTGTTTAATATGACACAGAGACACTGAAGATTTAAAATCATTAAGTTTAAATTCAGCATAGAGGGGTTCAGTGAATGTGTGTGAGTGTTTTACGTGTGTCAGTCAATGCGTGTGTTTGTGTGTGTGTGTTGTTTAATGCGACACAGAGACACTGATGTGTTACAAATATCAAGTCTAAATCCAGCATAGAGGGGTTCAGTGAATGTGGTGTTGAATGTGTGTAAGTGTGTGAGTGTGTGTGTGTCAGAGACGCTGTAGAAGGACAGAGTGCCGGCCGACATGTCCACAAACACTCCCGCTCTCTTACAGGATCCTGAACCAGCAGAAACATCAGTGGAGTTATTATTGTGACGGACAGATAATCTGTGACCAGAGCGATACAGACTCCAGGACTTCTCATTACATCCAAACATAGAGTTATAACTCTTTCCTTTCCTGTTTATTCCTTTATATGACACTGATATTTTAGTATTATTTCCACTCCATTCAGCCTCCCAGTAACAGCGTCCAGTCAGACTCTCTCCACACAGAACCTGATGAAGAGACCCATCAAATCTCTCTGGATGATCACGATACGGCTGCTTCTGTCCCACAAGCGTCACCTTTCTGTTCTGCTCAGACAGAACGAGGAGAGTGGTAGCTGTGTTTGGATCCAGTGTGAGATCAACGGCATCTGAACACAAGAACACACATTAGTACAGCAACATTTACAACAACAAAACACTAAAACTGTGTTTGAGGACTTACATTTATGTAATCTTGAAATCATGAACTCTCCTTCATGATCCACACTAGAAAACACACATACACACACACAGAGAGAGAGAGAGAGAGAGAGAGAGAGAGAGAGAGAGAGAGAGAGAGAGAGAGAGAGAGAGAGAGAGAGAGAGAGAGAGACTGTTATTACACAAACACAAAAGCTGAAGTTTCCTTATTGTAAAAAAAAAATTCTCTTTGTTTGTTTTTTTCTTTCATGTAGATTAGTTATTTTATATAGGGTTAATTATGTATTACTTTGTCAGATAAAGGTGCTCAGTACCAAAGTCCATTTAAAGGCACAGTATGTAAGTTTCGCCACTAGAGGTCGCTTATTCAAAAACAAAGGCGTAGCTTGATGTTGCCGTTAATGAGCTTGGATTCATGGGAGTTGTTGTCTTCAACTCCATAGCCAATGGAAAGGAATCTGACGAACTCGGGCAGAAATCATGTTCATGGATGAGCTAACGTATTCAATTTGAACGAGGCCGCTGGAGTGAATGCTAATGAAAGACACCTGCGATACATACCGGTCTCGAATCCAGCGACACTGCAGTCGGCCGCTTCCGCTCTTTTCCTTGCGTATGTGCGCTGTTTTACATGGTTAAAATAATCTTACTAAATACATTTGAGTACTAATTTTACTCTTTGCGTTCACTCTGGCTGGTATGAGACACTTTTTGCACTTTGCAGAAACCTAGATCGATATTAGAATATCCTAATACCTACTGGATGACAAGGTACTCATGGTAAATCAAGAAAACAAGAGTTTCAAACAATAAGACTAACCGTGCTGAGCAATTTAACAAAAAATTGTTTTCTGTCGATAAATGTATCCAAACAATTGCTCACCTGTCAAATAAAACCCATAAAATGTGTTTATTTCTATGAAAATAATTTCTATGAAAGTAAAATTGAAAATCGAGAGAAACACAGATATGATCAATCTTTAAATGCGTTTTGTTCAAATGATTCCCACATACAGTAAATGGTTCAAATCAGTCTGTTGATGTGTCATCCAGTTGTAAAAGACAGATGGTTCATTTGAATGGGTTGTTTCACCTCATAGTATGTCTGTTTGGATGCATTCATAATTCATGCTGCTGTTGTTTGCTCATCTGGATTTAATTTTATATATGTATGTACACATGTACGTTTAGTTTAATTGGGTTGGGGTGCCGTTAAAAACAAAAAAACAAAAACAAAAAACAGGGGTGCCATGCTTTCAAAAAGTTTGGGAACCACTGTTCTATAGCATAGTTGCTAATTCCTCCCCGACGCTCCGTCATGGCGATATCGCGAGACAGCTTTTCACTTGATAAGAAATCTCATCACATCTTAGTCTCGCGAGATCTCGTGGCACAAGATCTCGTCACACCCCTAATATTCACATAGAAAATAGTTATTTTAAAATATAGTAATATTTTACAATTTTACTGTTTTTACTGTATTTTGATCACATAAAGTCAGCCTTGGTGAGCAGAATAGACTTCTGTCAAATATATAAAAAATCTTATTATTCCATAATTTTGGCCAGCATTAGGACAAATGGTTTAAACAATGGATGGATGGACAATATTTGCTAAAAAAAAAAATCTGAAATAAATCATTTGAAAATTAATCAGTAAAAAAAATAAAACAATCTGAACCTGATAAAAATTTTTTAAAAAAATTAAAAATTAAAAAAATCTGTAAAACAAACATTGATACTTAAGATAGTATTTTTCTGTAGAAATATTTCAATGTCATGGTTATGTTTAGTTTAGTTGCCATTTGTTTTTCTCTCTTTTGTTTTCTTTCAGTTTAGATCTTGATTAACCTTTGTTAGTTGCCTTAGTTACTTAGTTCAACCTTTTTCTAGTTTAGTTGCCTTTTGTTTATCCCTTGTATATATAGCCCTGTGTTTCAGTTACTATTCTCCTATGATCTTCTGCATATTTTTGTTTGTTTATTAAAGACTGTTCATAAATAAAACAATCTGAATCTGATAAAAAAAATTACCTGTCTTTGTGTGTGTTGGCTTACCACACCATAACATGAAACTAAATCACAGAACAATCAATAATCTGTCTGTGTGTGTTCATTTAAATTGTGTAACACACACCTAGTCATGGATTATCTCACTTTTACTATGGTTACTTGCTAGTATTGACAATTAAAATATGTCATTGATGTTTGCAGTGCATAAATTGACTGCAAGTGTAAAAATTACAGTTAGAAGCTGCAGGTTGTTAAATCTTGCATTCTGCTTTAAATTAGACATGGATATGATATGATATGATAGATATGAAGTGGTGTCTGATCTCAGTCGTGAAATGATTTAATCCTTGTTCACAGTCTTCATGGAGCTTTTTTTCACCAATAAACTTGCAAGATTGTTTATTTTTTGGCATTTCTTACAGGAAGTGCTCATTATATTATGGACCTATACTGTACAATCCAGTGGCGGCTGCAGGTCTTTCAAAGAGGGGAAGCTAATTTTTTGCCTACATCATAAAAATTGTCCATTTATTTATATGTAAATTCTGCCCTACGTTCCTTTTCAAGAAAATTAAAGTTTGTCTCTCGACTACACTTGCAAAATACGCGATGGGGCTGAGCTCGAATAGCTTCTGCGTCAGCGACATTTTATAGAACAAAATTGCTGTCAATCAAAAGGAGATGCAGTCTTTCGAAAGACCCTCAACTAGGGTTGGGTATCGTTTGAATTTGAACGATTCCGATTCTGATTCCGATTCCTTGTTTCGATTCCGGTTCCTAATGATTCTCGATTCCGATTCTTTTAAGAGGCAGGGTCAAAAAAGTTTAGATCAATTTTAATTCTATGAACTATTTACTTTTTATGAACTTTACTATGAATTTCTCACAGGGCTGTTTTCAACTACAATATAAATATCAAATCTATTTTAAACAAATTTTAGGATATTTTAAATCTTTCTGAAGGAAATAGTCTGACCTTCTCCATCAATTGCTATTTTCACAGCTAAAATGGGCTATCAGGTAAAATAGGCTAAATAAGGTTGTTTACACTCATGTGTAAATGTGTTTTCATGAATTTTTTTTTTTTTTTTTTTACGTTCGCCGGCATCACGCGCAGTTTTCAAACGGACAAGCAGAGGACGAGAGAATATGGTTGCAACTAGCAAGATACCGAAGAATAAGAAAACATCATATAAGTACGTTTTTAAGGTTTAACGTCAGGGTTGTTTGCTCTGAATACATTTTATGAGACGCTGTGTGAGTTAATAAGGCAACTCACACAGCGTCTCATAAAATGTATCGGTTCGCAGTTTAGCATAACAATCCATATACGCTTACACCTGTGCTAGTAATACACGCATTTACCATGCCGTGTGTACGTTACAGTTTACAAATGTTTAACTAATGTGGGGAAGTAGGCTACAGCTGTCAGTGTTCAGCGAGTTAACATTTGGCAGTTTGAAATCGATTAGGTAGTTACTTCAGTTCAGAATAGGGCTAGAAATGATCAAATTGGTAACTTAGACAGCGGTTTCTTCTTCCGGTCGGCAGACTGTGAATCGAAACTAGGAATCGAAATTTAAACTTTTGAATGATTCCGGGAAAAATCGCAAAGCTAGTCCCGGTTCCAATCAATACTCGATACCCAAGCCTAATCATAACGCAGAAGCCCAGAGTCCAGGCCAGCCCACTCCTCCATTCACCCCCAGAGACGCTGAGCGTCCGTGGGCGGGACATAATCGCAGCATTTATCAAATGACCGTCTAGTTTCTAAGCACTGAAAAAAACTGTTCAAAGCAGCCCCATTGAAGTCAATGGACGCTGGGCTTCTACAGGGAAATGCATTGTGACGCTACAGGAATGTATGAGAAGGAAATCGAGTCAGCCGACCTGCTATATGTAGCTGATTCTGAACGAACTCGTCTTCGAGATGAACGTGTTCTAATGCATTTTTCGTCAATTAAACCTTAACAAAATAGTACATATTTGACGATTAATTTTTTGACATTATAGATGTAGTCTATACTACATAGACATAGTATTTTTTTGACATTTCTTGCAGTCTTAAAGAAATCCCCACTGATGCACAATCATATATTCTCTAGATATTCAAAAATATAGAAGCTTCTTTTTCATTTAAAACTAAACGCCATACTCAGTCCCAAGCTATATTAAATTATTATGGGATCTCATTCAATGCTTTCAGAATCTTCACTTTTTAAAATAATTTTGTTTCTGTATTTTTAAAATGAACATTTTAATGACAGTATAACTGAACAAAACGGAATTCTTTTATTTATCAAAATAAACCAAAAATAGTAGAAACTTGGCTAAAGTGATTGTTTTGAACAATTATTAAGTTAGACATTATTAAAAACATTATTTTAGCTGAAATATTTGTATCAATACTTTGTGCCTTTTGCCCCATGCAGGTGTAAAAGGCCCACCTAATACATTTATATGATTTTGTGTCTGTTACTCCATCAATGTTCAATTAAAAAAAAAGAAATTTTGCAATCATAAAATATGGGAGTAGTGAAAAACAGTGCTGGGCAGTATGACAAAAATTTATATCATGGTATTTTTCAAAATGATACCCGTTTCACGGTATATAATTATATAATTACATATATATTACATATTATATATAGGAAATACTGCAGTAGATTGACTTAGAATGCCCTAATTTACTGTCATGAGTGAATATTGTAGAAAATTCCACACTAGTATCAAATTCCTGTTTGTTTGAAAGCTCATCCAATCATCATAGAGAAGTTGAGTTTCCATCCAGGACCAAAATAAATAAGTTAAAGCTCAATATCTATTGAACATTCAGATGTTTTTTTTGTTGATGATGTAATTTTTTTTTCAATGCAAGCATAGCATCTTACTTTCATATAAAGGCATTGCCTTTTTTAAATTAAGTTCCAATCTTTTTCTGTAAGAAACAAAGAAACATCTCTGAACAACCACAACAACAATGGCAAATTCTCTCACATATATACACAGAAGACAGGAGGATTGTTACTGCTCACATACTTGTCCAGAGTCACGGGTCCAGGGTGACTGTAGATCAGGTCCAGCTCTCTCAGGTGTGAAGGGTTTGAACTCAGAGCTGATGCCAGAGCAGCACGACCTTCCTCTGTCACCATACAGCCAGATAACCTACAACAACAGTAGGTCTTCATGTTACTTTTAGAGATATACAATACAATCTACCAGGGGTGCAAAACATACGGCCAGTGGGACGCAAATGGCCTGCCAGATCATTCCATACGTCATGCCACTCATGTTACTGTTAATGTACATACTAGCTTAAAGGGGACCTGTTGTGCAAAATTCACTTTTACATGGTGTTTGAACATAAATGTGTGTTGGCACTAATCCCTCTTTTATACCCTAGACTGTTTTTTTTAAGTGTCATGAAATCCCCTTGTTTAGCACTAGTCATTCACACCACAGATTTGAAAAAAACCCAAGAAATGGGCACGTAAAGCTGTGGAAAATTGTAGAAGGTGGTGTGGAAGAAATTTGATCATTAAGATGTGTGTGACCATCATATGACAGTAAAACAGCAAACAGAATCCTTATTCTAATATGGAATTGTATTGTGGAATGGTAAAGAGTGTTGGTAGGTGACAGGAGGGCCTCCACTCAAGGATAAAATATGATGAAGTCGTCTAAGAATCTTCCATGTATGGTTGAAATACCATCATTGGCCTAGAAAGATAACAATCTGGGAGTCAAAACTATAAAGGAGGAAGGATGCCCTCCCTTCACTGTCACACTCTGCAGCCACTCTGTGTGACTGTATGACTGCTGGCCTTTTCTTGCAAGAAAATAAACCTCAAAGACTATTTGAAATGTTTATCTCTTATTCAGTGATAGAATTTTGTTTGCCACCACAATTTGGCATTGTCAGCAGGATTCCTTGGATGTGCCTCTTGGACCCGAGATAGACGGTGTTTGGCCACCTGGAAAGAGCAGTTCCAGCCCTACCTCATAAACTTGAGAAAAAGGTGCCGACCGCCAGGGTCCAGGAGAGACACCACTGGAATCATGAAAAGAACTGAAGTGGCTCAGACTGGTAAGAGACACATTTTTTATTATAAAAGGTACCAGAGGGATTGACTCATGATGGTTGATGAAACTCTGTGGTGACTAGTATGGGGATACTAGTCTGGTGGGTTTAGTTAATCCACGGTATTGTAGTGGGGGAGACCCCGAGGGTCTGGATGATCAAATTTGTGAGCAACTGCTCTCCTTTTTCAATTGAGGTGAAAACTGATCTCTCTAGAGACGTCTAGAGTTATATATAGACCACAGAGAGTAACTGGCCATCATGGGGAAGTCCCAGAGTAAAAAGTGTAAAAAATATCAATATGATACACCGGTGTTTTGTCTGATGAGGAGAGTGTATGGGTTCAAATGTTTGAGTAGTATTTAAAGGTTAATTAAATACCATGATTTCCCTAGAGAAGGAACTTTAAGTGTCACTAGGCTGACAGTAGTTAAAGACCCTGTTGTAGAGGGACGTGAATAACAGAAGACTGTTTTGCGTGTGTGTGTGTGTGTCACTAGGCTGACAGTAGTTAAAGACCCTGTTGTGTGTGTGTGTGTGTGTGTGTGTGTGTGTGTGTGTGTGTGTGTGTGTGTGTGTGTGTGTGTGTGTGTGTGTGTGTGTGGATTATAAGCCAACAATATTGTGCTAGTTAGAGGAGGCAGAGTGCAAAGAAAAAAGTCAAACTGCCAGAAAAAAAGAAAAAAAAAAGTTTTTTAACTGTTCATCCAGTAAATGGATGCATGACATTAGATGTCTAGAGAACTTACATTTATATAATAAGGATTGAAGGAGCAAGCAGCTATATTGCTGTCTGTGCGACTTGGGGATTGAGATATGAGATATATAATATTTTGATTTCTGGAAAACAGTAGAGATAAGTGGAACTGAGACAATAATGATAGTACTTGTTGAATCTGCAGACTAACCATTTGATAGATGAAAAGAAATATTAACATAATGGTTAATTAAGTAAGGTATTTATACACCACTGAAGACAGTAATGTATATGATGTTGTATTTCTGTCAACAGATCCTACTAAATAGTACACAATGCACCTTTAATACAACTCAGTATATCATACAAAATCAGTACATGAATTGGCTCAATTTTAAATCAATATAATAAATAAATAAGGTGGAGGATGAGCTATCAAATTCATTTTTGTTTATCAAGGAGATTTAAAATAGAATAATTGAAATTGAAAATATTTTTCCAAATTCAACAGCAAAGGATGTTTACAATTTAGATATTAACTTTATTAAAAAAAAAATACAGCTCCCTGATGTTAGCTCTGTTAACTCATTTGACAAATTTATCAATTAGAGAATGTTTTTTTCCCAAAATTTTGGAAAAAGGCTGTAGTTACACCACTCTTTAAATCAGGGGATCCCAGCCTGATTTAAAATTATCGACCAATATTAATTTTGCCGGTAATGTCAAAGTTTTTAGAGAAGGTTGTAGCTGAACAATTAATAAACTACCTAAAGACTAATAACCTCCTTCACCAACATCAATTTAGTTTTAGACCACATCATTCGACAGAAACAACTATCTGCTATTTCCTGGAAAAAGCTTGGCAGTCTTTGAATCAGGGACATGTGATGGGAGCAGTATTCATTGACCTAAAAAAGGCATTTGATAGTTAACCACACTTTTCTTTTATTTAAATTAAGTGCATTTAATTTGAGTAAATGTCCAATTGAGTGGTTTACCTCATATTTAAATCAAAGAGAGCAGTGTGTTAAAATTGAGAATACAAAATCATTGTTTATGAGAAACAAAATGGGCTTACCTTAAGCTCAATCTTAGGCCCCTTGCCTTTTAATTTGTTTATGATTTATCATGTTGTTGTCCAGATGTTGACTGTCAGCTTTATGCTGATGATACAGTAATTTATACATCTGCTAAGTCATCTAACAAGGTTGCTGCAATTTTAAATGAACAAATGGAAAGGATATCTATATGGCTCAAGGAAAATCATCTTACTTTAAATGTTAAGAAAACAGTTTTTATGTGCTTTTCTAATAGAAAGCAAAAAGAAAAAGTGACAATTAGGGTTCATAATTAAGAAATAGAGGTAGATGAGTTTAATTTTTTAGATATTGTTTTTTAGATCAACTTAACTTAAATTTGATAAACATATAAAAAAGCTTTTCAAAGGTGAGGATTAACCTAAAATTGTTTTAAACTTATTAGACAATACATCTCAATTGAGGTGGCTCATCTTTTTATGCATGAGATGATTTTGCCCCACATTTCGTACTGTATTACAGTTTGGACTCAAACAAGTGATTCCCTAACTTAAAAAACTTCAGATGTTGTATAATCGGGCTCTAAAAATAATGGATAAAAAGCCAAAGCGATGGCATCACTGCCATATATAAAAAAAAAAATATATATATATATATATATATATATATATATATAAAAAACTGAATATGCTTAGTTTTACAAATAAAAAAAAAGTCATATATAACATTTATTTTTAAATGTTTGCACAATAAGGCACCATCTGCTCTATGTAAACTGATAAAGAGAAAGGGTAATACAAGTAGAATCACTAGGAGTACAGCAGGTGGGAATTGTAGGATTGATTTCTGTAGAACTACACAAGGGCAAAGAGCCTTTTCAGTAAAGGGCTCCCAACTCTGGAACATGTTGCCAAATGAGTTTAAAGCAGTACGTGAAATAAAGTCTTTTACATTGAAGGTAAAGCAGTGGTTTAAAATAAACCAGAACTGCATGCATATTTCAATTTAATAAATGTTTGTTTTAATTAGTTATTCATGCCAGGGTTGGAAGCATCCTTAAAATAGGTACAGGTCATTTAGGTATATATTTGTATGTGTATAAATGACATGCTGTATTAGCTTTATTCTATGATTAGTAGGTTTTATTAATTTCTTGCTTTCTTTTTATTTTATTTCTTTTTTTAGAAAAGCCTTTCTAGGGACCCAAGACGCAAATAAGCTTATGCTATACTCTCGATGTGCAATACATATTTTCCAGTTTTCGACTGGAATATTTTTTTATTTTTTTTACTGTCCCTATATAAATAAACTTTTAAATAAATAAATTATTAGACCTTTAAAATGTTCTTCTGCATTTTTTCCTAATTCTTGTGAGTGTGTTATATAGGGTTATGTGTGTAAAATGCATCAAGGTACCCTTAAATCCGTTTATTGTTTTTTTTCCCCCTCTGTGGTCATATTTTAATATTCATGTGTCTGTATAATTAGGGTGTAGCAGTTCTGTGTTTTATTGGTTATTTCCCCCCCCCCTCTTCCCACCCTCTACACTCCCACTTTTCCACAGCTTTACACGCCCATTTCATCAGACTTTTTGAACTTTGAGGTGTGAACTACCAGGCTAATTTCATGACACTTTAAGGATGGACCAAAACAAACAAATTTAACCCTTGGCTATTTTAATGTAGTTGATTTCATGCATTTACATTGCAAAACTGGTGAAGAAAAAAATTAATAAAAAGTTGGTACTGCCCTGATGAAGCCATTTATAAACATGTATTTGCACATATTCCACAAGACAAAATAATATCTTGATTTTACACAAATTATCATATTTATGTACTTGTGGATCTTTATATAATGCGTTTTCTTCCTGAGAATCAATTACTGTTTGCAGCCTTTTGTGATAGTTGTACATGAGTCTGTGGCTCTGTTTACAAATGACATTGACGTGATGACCGTGATTAAGAAGATCAGATCATCAACCAATCAGAACATGTATACATTTGTCCAAACTAAGAAGCTTCTGTATCCAGATAACTGATCGGATCTCTTTCCTCGTGCAATATTAACCCTTTCGCACGTACGATCACACCAGTGTGATCAGTCAGTGCTGATAATTGGAGCATATGATCACACCGGTTTGATTAGAACGATCAGTGCATCCTGTGTAAATATTTTAAACTTGCGTGTGAAAAGGTTAAAATTGAGTCTGGAACAAATTTTGCTTACAAATTAACAGAACTGTATATACTTAATGAGTTCTGTTTGTGTACATGCAAAATATACAAACTTATATGGTATACATGAATTCATAGGTAAAAGTTCAACATAACTCAGCGATGTTTGAACTTTATGTTTTCAGCACGATGCCTAGGTTAATCTGAAATTGGTTTGAAAAGTGAATTATGCTTAGGAAAAAACTTAAGGACATTGTTATAAACATGAACTTTAAGCTATGCAAATTAACCATGCAAAAGAGAGGCTATACACTGGCAACCTCTGACAGCATCAGCCAATCAAAAGACTGGATCTGAAAGGTGCCAATTCGCAATTCCATCCTTCCAGGAGAGATTAAAAGGTTATTTCTTCATAATACGGTTAAAAGGTTCTTTCTTCATAATACGGTTATCCTTCATAGGTTTACCTTATTACTTCCAGAGGTACTACAGTTTACCTTTCCATAAGATAACTTTTAACTGCCATAGTAACATCCAACTCAGTCACTTTCATTTTTCAATCTTTTTGCATTGTATCCATTCAGTAGTTGTTAGTTACTCTTGTCTATCCTTTTGTTAATAACATAATTTTATTACACTTGTGTCTTCCTTGTGTTGATAATAAAGTAAGAGGCTCTACAAGTTAACAGTACATCACAAATCCTTCATATTAGTCAGATGACGAACTACCTCCAATTTCTATAATTCTAATTCAGCCAACAATCTCCCATGATTGTTCTTTACTGTCAAAGTGAAATTCCTTGGCTGGTGTCCCATAACATAGGAAAGGAATCATCTGAAACTCTTACATTCACCTTAGGTGACGTGTGACCAAAAACACTCAATGTTAAGATTCATACTAAATATTAAAATGAATAGTTGAGCCCATAAATCTCGACAGTATTTTTCTGGTAATGGGCAGGTCAGAAGAACTCATTACAATCACAAATGTGTTTAAACGTGTCTTTTCAGTGGTCTGATACACAAATCAACTCTATAAAACAGACATTTCTTAAAATGATTTTTTCATCTGCCAGGTTTTACATGCAACATTTACAGGGTTCCTACAGGTTTCTTCAAGTTAAATTCAAGTCTTTTTAAGACCTTTTAAAGACCATTTATATAAAAAAATTAATACCTATTTCACGTCCCTACCAGCAAAGAAAAACAAAATCCTTGAACTTGTGTTCATTTATTTTTCAAATGTGGAATGGGTAAAAGATGATAAGCCAAGCAGGTGTGAAAAATAAAAACATTTCAGTAGGCCACAGGAAAGTTTGACGAACAATGTTACGTTTTTTTTTGTTTTGTTTTTTACATTGGCTAGCTACTAGGGGTGTAACGGTTCACAAAATTCACGGTTCGGTTCGATACGATACACTTGTGTCACGGTTCGGTACGTTTTCCATACAGCAAAAATAAATAAATGCCAGAGAAATTTCCTTGAATAAATGTTTTTTTATTATGGTTTTATTTATTAAAACTATCATAAAGTATGATATATATATATATATATATATATATATATATATATATATATATATATATATATATATATATATATATAATTTTTATTTTATTTTATTTTTTTACTTTGAGCAATAATGGAGCTATATTTGACTCCTCTTAGGTCACAGTGGTTCTCAAACTTTTTCGGTCATTCCCTACTTTGGACAAGAGGGAGCTTTTAAGCCCCACCTGCCCCCATCACCCCAACACAATGCTAATGAAATACGCAATAAGCTTAAAATGTCCAAATTTATTGAAGTAACAAGTAGTATCAGTATAGTAACAAGTATCTAAATACAAACAAACTACCTACATCAAATAACAGCAAGTTCAAAAAAAAAGAAAATAAAAGTGCAGCTGTGTCATAACTTGCTTGAAATTCAAAAATAGAGAACATAAAAGTGCAGCTGTGTCAAAATTTGTATCAAGTTCAAAAATAGAAAATAAATAAAAGTGCCACTTTGCAAGCGGTAAAAAAAAAAGAAAAAAAAGAAGAGGAATCCATTTGGCAAGACAGGTCTATTTATACCTGCATTAGTAACTGCAATGAGCCTGTTTTGCATTGCACAATTTATGTATTGCCCACACTAGCCTGTTACCCATCGGCGCGAAACATGTATATAAATATACATATCTATGGGCGCGAAAGTTTGTTCCGGTAATATTAATATGCCAACGTCATGTCAATCATTATTTTGGGGGTGGGGAGGGGAATTCCTGTTACACTTGTTGTCGCCCCCGGTTGTGATCGGTCTAATAAGCGGCAACGCACAGCTATAAGGAAGGTTTGCTCTCACACGCGCTGCATTTATAGTCACACGTAAACGAAACACACACGCGCGCGCCCAGTCACTCTCTAGTCTAGAGCGCGGTCTTGCTTCTCATTTGCGGCCGTCAAGGAGCCGCTATCAATATGCGGGAGACTCCCGGAACTTCCAGGAGAGTTGGGATGTCTGGATAAAGATTTAAAGGCATAAAAAGGAAAATTTCCTCTCGTTTGGCGCCCCACCGGTCACGTCTCTATTCCCACCAGTGGGGCGCGCCCCACACTTTGAGAACGAGCATATAAAACAAAACAGCTAATTGGACAAAATGAAATGTAATATTGTAGTAGGCTAGTTATAAACAAATGTGAATGCTTCTCACTAGATCTCGCAGTGATGTTATTACTTCAGTGGCAAATTCAAATGCTTTCTTTACTGGATCTCTTAGTGCTGTGTAGTATAAGATCGGCTCGCGCTGCTTTGGTCCAAACTGATAAACGCTGCTTCCTGCCTTCCTTTCAGCCTTTCATTCTTTCATTTACTGAAGGCATCACGTGTTCGCAATATTTTGGACTGTGACCCGGGGCTGCGTTGCGGTTGCGTTCTCAATTATTGGTTCCGCCACTCTTTATTTATACTACGTTATTTAATCAAAATAAATGTGGTTGACAAATGAAACTTTTGAGGAAAAATACAATACGGAGAAGTTATATACAGCACAATTTTTAAGACCCAGACATAAAAATTCAAGACTTTTTAAAGTCTTTTTAAGGTATTATTTCCAAATTTATAAATTCAATGCTTTTAAGGCTTTTTAAGACCCCGCGGGAACCCTGATTTATATTCTCCATGTACATGTTACAAAAAGTAGTAAAATACCACATTAAATACCTCAGTATGTTGAGCTGACAGTTTGGAGTCAGGAGCGCATCAAACAGCAGCTTCACTCCTGAATCCTGCAGTTTATTGTTACTCAGATCCAGATCTCTGAGGAGGGAGGTTGATGATTGTAAAGTTGAAGCCACAATTTCACAGCACCGATCAGTGAGATTACAGCCAGCCAATCTAAATACGACAAAAATAAACAATTACATAAACTCTATATAGATAGGAATTTATGTTTGAGAGCATTGTGTGCATTGTCTCATACAAGGTGTCTGCATAGAACATGAATGTAAATAGGTTACATAAGTTATCTGAAAGTAATGATGACAACAACATATATAGAGTAACTGGAGATAATTCATTAAGGGCCACATTATCATCTTGTTTTTTCATACCTTTTTCTTGTAATAGCTCTTGACTATAAAATATTAATGAATTACAGGTGGAAGAAAACTTGGATTATATGTATACTGTACATGCAAAAACATAAAAAAATAATATTCTAGCTGTATTTAAAACACTGGAACATATAGAGTAGATTTATTTATATTTATAGAGTACATCACATTATTATTAGTATTTTTTTTAAAGCAACATTTAAATCAGACCTCAGAATGTTGACTTGACAGTTTGAACTCTTCAATCCATTGCATAGCAGCTTCACTCCTGAATCCTGCAGGTCATTGTTACTCAGGTCTAGCTCTCTCAGCAGTGAGTTTGATGATTGTAGAGCTAAGGCTATGCTTTTACAGCACTGATCAGTGAGTTTACAGTCTGCCAATCTGAAAACATTGAGGACTTTAATTAAAAAGGCATGTTAGTGAGCAGGTGTTCACAAAAGATTGCAAGACTGTAAGACTTGTGTAGCCCACCTTATATAAAACAAAGTTGTGTTGAAATGGCCATGTCCTTGTAAGCACAGTCTTAAATGACTTAAAAAGTCTTAATTTAACAAAGATTTGGGAGAACAATGGATGCATGTCAGATGTCTGGTCTTAAAATGCATTCTAATCACTGCTGTGGTCTGTGTCAATAATGTTAATCAAATGCACAATCTTATAGACTGACACTCATCTGGTTTTCACTCAACTGTTTATGCTCACTTAAGATGTAACTGACGAGTTTATATGAAGACTCCACAAGATGGGCATTTTATCAATTGACTGATTGCTTGAAATTACAGGAGGTATGTTGTAACAAACACATAAATTGGTTAAGACAACAAGTAGGATAATACATCATTTGTTTTTATCATTTCTAGTTTCTATACCTAAATACCTGAAAATCTTAAAACACTGTATTTCAATTGTATCTTTGTTCATTGAATCTATTTGTTGCGATTGGTCATTTTTTATTTGTTCTTTTTTTTTTTTATTACTGAGTGTTTACTTGTCTTAAATAATAATTTAAATGTATATTGGTTAGGCTAGTTGTTTTTCTATGGTATTTTTTTAACCACAGGCAAGCGTTCTGTGTGTAAATGTTTTTTAGTCTGTTTCTTTATATTCAGCTACAATTAAATGTTTTGCAATAAGACTAAAAGTGAATGATATCCACGTTTTTTTGTTTTGGTTTGTTTTTGACCTTATTGGAATGAAATTAGGAATCGATAAGAATATACGGAAGATAATAAATACAATACTCAGTTGCAAATGTATATTTTTGCTTGTGAACACCAACCCAGATAATATTCATCACAACACCATCAACTTCTGTCATTCAACTTATGTAACTACTGCGTGTTTATTTCACACTTACAGAGCTCTTCTGCAGTTCCTCACAGCAGGTAACAGTCTCAATCGACCCCCTTTTGCTTTGATGTTGTATATTTTAAGGTCAAACTCATCAAGCACCTCCTTTGACAGAATGCTGTTCGCTAAAGTTGAACAGTGTGCAAGAGAAAGTATTTTACTTTTTGCTTTAGATTTTGCACGTGCCTTCACTTCTTTAACAAAAGAATTGTTTTTCATCTCAATCAAGCAGTTTGACAGATTCAACCATCTTTCAGGACTGACATGTTTTTGTTGACCTCGTTTGAGGTTTTGGATAATTTTCTTGATGCTCTCTGGGTTGTTCTCTGTATGAATCAGCACATCCTTTAAGAGTCTCTGATTGGACTCCAGTGAGACGCCATGAAGGAATCGAAGGAAAAGATCCAGGTGTCCATTTTCACTCTTCAATGCTTTATTCATTGCTTCCTTCAGAAACACATCCAGAGAAACATTCCCACCCTGATTTTTGGACTTCCCTGTGAGGAAAATTCTCAGAACCTCAAAGTTCTTGTGTAAATAGCAGAAAAACAGATAGAGTGCTGCAAAAAACTCCTGAAAGCTCAGATGTACAAAGCTGTAAACCTTCCTGTGATAAATCACAGATTCCTCCCTAAAGATCTCAGTGCAAATCCCAGAATACACTGAGGCGTCAGTGACGTCTATGCCGCTCTCTCTCAGGTCCTCCTCATAGAACATCACATTGCCCTTCATCAACTGATTGAAAGCCAGTTCAGCAAGTTTCACAATCACATCTCTGTTGGACTGCAGGAGTTTCTCTGGATCTCTCTCTTCATACTTCTGGTTCCTCATATGAGTTTGAATGATGAGGAAGTGTATGTACATTTCAGTCAGAGTTTGAGGGATTTCTGCACTGCGATCTTGTTTCAGGATGTTTTGAAGTACAGTGGCTGAGATCCAGCAGAAGACTGGTATGTGGCACATGATGTGGAGGCTTCTTGCTTTTCTGATGTGTGAGATGATTCTGCTGGCTTGATGCTCATCACTGATTCTCTTCTTGAAATATTCCTCCTTCTGAGGGTCATTGAATCCCTGAATTTCTGTCACACGGTTGATGTAGTTAGAGGGGATCTGATTGGCTGCTGCTGGTCTGGTGGTGATCCAGATGAGAGCTGAGGGAAGTAGGTCTCCTTTCATGAGGTTTGACATCAACACACCCACTGATGAAGACTCAGTCATATCAGAAACTTTCTCACTGTCTGAAAACATCAATGTAATTCTGCTTTCATCCAGACCATCAAAGATGAACACAACTGTACATTCATCATACATCTTCGAGTCCAGATGTTGAAGTTCAGGATGAAAGTCCAGCAGAAGTCTGTGAAGACTGTACTGATGATCTTTAATCAAGTTCAGCTCTCTAAATGGAAGTACAAACATGAAATCTACATCCTGATTGGCTTTTCCCTCGGCCCAGTCCAGAATGAACTTCTGCACAGAAACGGTTTTTCCGATTCCAGCGATGCCTTTAGTAAGAACGGTTTTGATTTTGTCTTTCTTCTCTCTTATCTTATCCTCATATCCTGGTTCTGGTGAAGGATCAAAGATGTTATTGCAGTTGATTGGAGTGTCTCTAAGTGTCTTGTAACTTTTCTCCATCTGTAGCACTTCGTGTTCTTCATTCACTCCTTGACACTCTCCCTCTATGATGTACAGCTGTGTGTAAATCCTGTTCAGGAGGGTCTGATTCTCTTGTAGTTTGATTCCCTCAAATACCCTCTCATACTTCTTCTTCATGCTGGTTTTGTGCCGGTCTTTGACTCTCTGAAGATCATCATGCACTGGTTTGTGAGAATCGAGCTGCAGGGCTGCTTCTGAGTCATGATGACTGATGTGTATCTGACAGGAGGAGGATGTGCTGGTCTGACAGGACACATCTCTGATCTGGTCAGATCTCTCACCACTGAAAAGACATTAAGATGAACAAAAACAAATAGATCTTTATGAAATTAGAGAAAATATTTTAAATGTTTCTTGGTTCATCTTATTTGGTTCTTATTTAATCTTATTTGAAAACATACAACATTTAGAAATAAGTGTTCATTTAAGAGATTATCTTTTGTGGCTAATTTATGGTAACACTTTATTTTGTTGGTCCCTTTAGATATTCTGTTGACTGTAAGTAACATTGTACCTACATGTCAACTACAGTTGGTACTCAACCAGATTAATATTTTTCCTTTCCCGCGAATTCGCGTTCCTGCGGCGGTAAAATTGGGGATGTGTATCTGCTGTCTTTTACCGCTAAGAGGCGCTACAATCACAGACTTTGAAAAGTGTCCGTTTATTCTCTCTATTGCGTAATCTGACACAGCTTCATGTCATTTTAATTTGTTAGTAGGCCTAGATTTATGAACTGAAACATAACAGTGAAATAAAGTAAACTAAATGATCGAAAAATTAAAACTTGGTAACTGATGTTAGTCAGCAGAATTTGTGTTTTAGGATTAATTAAGAATTAAATAGGCTTACAGTAGGTTGTTATGATTAGCATTATTTTCTTTAATAAACAATGAAAACATTTCAACATAAACATTGCAAATAGAAAAATGTCACATCAATGAGGCTTTGCGTAGCCTAAGCATAAAGCGTTAATGCTCATAATAGAGTGACCAGATGATAGCTGTGTGGCTCAACGCTTCAACAGGTGCTTCAAGCGTTCCGAATTCAGATCTCAGCACTACAATCTTCATAATTTTGTTTCTAATTTAATATGCTATTTGTCCAACAAAAAAATAAAATCTGAAATGTTCATTTATTGATTCGAAACACTTTTCTGAGCTTTATTATTCATTGTCTGTCATTTTTACTATAGTCATTTAGATGATAACATTGTAGCCTATTCATGCTGTTAACCGATGTTGGCCGACAGCGTTTATGTTTTACAGTTCTTGATGCTTAAAGGTAACAGTTTATTAAAGTCAAGCATTTTGTTTAATTAATAAATGGCACATTACAACATAAATTTGCTACATTCCAGTAGAGCCTCTGTTGCGCAGCACAGACGACAAAACCCGAAGGTGCTGTTGAAGGCAGATTATCAGCCGATCACACCAGAAAATAAAGATGATGAAGCTCGTCTTTAATCTGCTAAATTATTGTTTTGTGAATCATTCACAAAATTTAGACGATTGACAGTGATACCCGACCATATCAACAAAAGAAAATTTTCAAAACAGATCCATACATTGAACAAATCAGAAAAAAGACTTAATGACTTAGCTATAAAAAAATAACAGACTAACTAAATAGTATTGCTTTCAATATAAAAACCAATGAAAATGTAAAAGAACACTAAAATTAATTAAGTTTAAAACCCCATCGCACATTTCAAGGTTTAAATAAAGAGTCGGGACAGTTTATTTATTTAAAACAAGTCGAGTTTAGTGTTTCCCTTCGCAATGCAAAATGAGAAATACAGAATCTTATTCTTGCGACATTTTAAATTTGTACTGACAAAGAAATTGCAGCTTTGTTTTGTACAATTAAAATGGTACAAAATGAAAATAGTAGCCTAGAAAGCAACATAAATTAAAATCGGGCGTTTTTCTTTGCCTCCCTCTCGCAGATGCGAGATATCTTTTTAGCAAGTTTCTTTCATCTCCCTCACTGCGCGCGCCGGGTCTCTATTGAAATTAAATGTTTCAGGGTAGAAACACATCATACAGCTGATAATACTGTATATTTCGCTACACCATCCACACCAATTACAAAAAACAACTGTAACAAATGATTTAGCCTTTGTTGCTTCAAAGAAAAATAATGCCTTTTTGAATTCACCTTAGGACAACAATAAAACGAGGTTGACCACAAATTAAAGAGCTCTGTATCTGCTGATCACTCTCATTCGTTTAGTTGTTAAAAATGTTATCTTGATCTTACTGGATCTCAGTGCAGCTTTTGATATGGTGGACCATGAGATTTTAATGAAACGGTTAGAATACTGGGTTGGTTTGAAGGGTAATGTCCTGAAGTGGTTTAAATCTTACCTTACGGACAGATCTTTTTTTAGTTAGCATGGGGAACTGCTTTTCATCAAAACTACGTCTTTCTTGGGGTGTCCCGCAAGGGTCTATCCTTGTTCCATTACTTTTTTCGCTGTATATGTTACCTCTGGTGGCTATATTTAGGAAACAATGTAGCATTTCATTGCTACGCGGACAATACTCAGATCTATGTCCCAGTGAGACAGTTAAATACAAATTATATTGATGCTTTATCAGCTTGTCTACAGGACATTAAAGATTGGATGGCTGATTTTTTTTTTTTTTTTTTTTTTTTTTTTTACTTAACGAAGATAAAACAGAAATAAATGTGTTCGGCCCTGATAGCAATGATGTGAGGCAATCTTTGAAGTCAACCCCTTTGTCTGGCTTTATGAAATCCAATGTGAAAAATTTGGGTTTTGTCTTGGATAGTAATCTAAAAATGGATAGCCAGATAAACTCAGTGGTGAGAACTAGTTGTTTTTTTTTATTTACGCCTTTTAGCTAAGACTAAACCATTCTTATCAGTCACAGATTTTGAGAAAGAAATTACAGCTTTGGTCTTTACTCGAATGGATTATTGTAACTCCCTTTTTTTATGGAATTGAGTCGATCTCTAGCCCACCTTCAGAAAGTCCAAAACGCAGCGGCTAGGATGATCAAGTCTGCCAAAAAATACGACTCTGTTACACTGCTTTTGATCTCTTTGAAATGGCTGCCCGTACGCTTCCGAATTATGTACAAGATCCTTATTCTGTTTTTTAAGGCTCTCCACAATCAGGCACCTGTGTACATATCCAATATGCTTTCACTTTATGCTCCACCTAGATCATTGAGATCGGAGAATCGTCATCTTTTTATGTGTGAGTAGGACAAAATATAAACTGTTAAACTGTCTGTTAAACATCTGTTAAACACTGTGTGTGAACTCTCTTGAAGGGGTTTCGATTGCAACTGTGACGGTTCTATGTATTGTTTCTTTATGTTGTGTGTGATTGTAAAGCACTTTGGGCAACTTGTGTTGTATTAAACTGTGCTATATAAGAATAAAGAAAGAAAAGAAAGAAAGAAAGAAAGTTGGCATGAACACGTTTCATCAACAGCTCATGTTTAGATAAGGCCATATTGTTGACAATCATACACGCTGCTCAAACATTCTAAAACTCTACAAAACCAGTTAAAACAACTGGATTGAACACTTCAAATGTATTTTTTTATAAAAATCCTTTAAATACATTAGCTACAATATTTATAATTTAATTAAAGGTGCTCTAAGCGACGTTGGGTGACGTCACTTCTTGTTGATGTTCAAAGTATTAGGCTTGTTTGAGATTAGCAAAATCTGCGCAGAACCGATCACCGGTGATCAGCGCGAGATGCATGCCGGTTAGAAATGTGTCCGAGTGCGGTCCGCCTTGCTCTGATGTCATGCTGACATATGTCAAAAAACTCTCGCAAGCGCAAGGCAGACGTGTCGAATTCTGCAGTCGAGCGCAGTTGCTCTCCACCGACTGCGCTGATCAAAAGCATGATGGGAAACGACTTGGTGACGACACAGCTTAATGATCATTGGCTTAAACAACCGTGATGTATGTTCTCTTTTAAAAATTCTGATTTTAAAACTCTGATATCATGTTTTATGTGTATAGCCTACGTTATTTGTGAATATTCCCAAACTATCTGACAGTGTGATCTCTATGGGTTATGCATTGTAATTTTTATTTAAACAGAAAACACATATGTCTGTATTAAAGAAAAAATGATTGATAAATATGTATTTGGAATGGAATTAAATAAGTACTTTGGATGTCTTGTTCATTATATGGTGGTAGTGGCGCTATGGATAAGACACATGCCTTTGGTGTGAGAGACCCGGGTTCGAATCCACTGTGAGACACCAATGTGACACCAATTGTAAGTCGCTTTGGATAAAAGCGTCAGCTAAATGAATAAATGTAAATGTAAATATTTATTTTCAAATAAAAGCAACAGAACTTAAATTACATCCAGTTTTTTAGCAACACTGTGCACGAGCGTGAATCCCGCGATATCCATCTTTGATCTCACAGGTGTCAGATCCACTGCGAGAAGAGAGAACTGTCCGGCTTGCCTGCACTTTTTTCACTCCTCCCCTCACTGCAGCCGCCTACTCTCGCATACATTTCAGGCGAGGCAAGGCGCATCTCAAACAAGCCTATTGTCAAACAAAACGGAGGCTAGCTCGACCCTCCCTCCTCCTCATCCCGTCCCCTCCCTCTCCCTTCCGTGCTTCCTGAAACAGTCATGAACCATTTAGAAAAAACAAACTGGATTTACCCACCTGTCCAGCAAAAACCAAGCCACCTGAATGTCGGATTGGAAGCCCTTGTAAATGCGGGACTTTGCGTTCCTTCTCCTTTTCCCTATTCTTTGTTATTTGTTCATCGGAACGTTGTCTCTTTGGTCGTGTGTCGGCCATATCAAAATTCTCAAAAATATAAAATTTCAACGTTAGTCGTTATAGGACATCTCTCCTCTAGCTAACTTCCCTCTTCATGCTTCTCTCTCCTCCACTGCCCACACCCCCCTTCATGTGCATGCGCACTAACCCCCCAACCTCCAAATCATTATTGTCGGTTATTGGCTGGAACACTGTTTGTTAGGACTATGTTTTGTGGTCCAGGCTGGGCCAGTTTGTTTTTGTTGCTGTTTGTGGAGCCTGGGCTGTCTACAGAGACTACGTTTTTTTTTACAGTGTGTTCAGGGGACAGGCAGCTAGTGGATAGTGAGGAGATGTTTGCTGGATGTGACAAAAAATGTTTTGGCCTAAAAAACGTGTGACATCACTTAGAGCACTTTTAAGATAGGGCCTATTTGGACACACCGAGAGATTTATCCTGAAAGTAATTTTGCCTTTGCCTGTTCTGTATCATTAGGCTGGCTATCCAACACTCTCCATATGAAAGATGGGACATTAACACCAATAAGGCTATTGTCCTGCACCCAGGGCTTAATTTGAGCCGGAACACGCCGGAACATGTTCCGTCACCTCCGACGTTGGATCCGGAACCTTTTTTATTGGATCCGGCACCTCCTGTGTCACTATGGAAAATTAATTGCCTAAATGAAAAAAATCAAATTACTGTTTGTGTAGTGTTCAATGTTGTTATTTGTCTGGTTAGTCTTTATTCCCGAATCCCCATTGAAATTCTACAAAAATCTTGTGTTTGTATTTTCGATGCGTTTTGAGGTGAATTTTCAGGGTAAGACAGAGGGGGGACATGACATGTTGTGCTAGTTGAGATTGCTGTTAGCTTCGATCGTTTCACTCAGGGGAAAAATGTCAAAAAGACAGCAAAGTTTGCTTAACTTTTTCAAATACGCTGGCAAGTCAGATCCCAAACAAGCAAAAATCGTTTCCGCTGATCAAGAATGTGGAGACACGGTGGACACAGCAGTAGTATCGACATAATATCTCGTTATTTCGACATAATAAGGGGACATTCTAATCTGCATTAAGCGTTCTTATAATGGTTTTCTATGGGAGTAGTAACGTGTAATTGCGTTCATATTCTGGGCTCATCTGATTTTTTGTAGCCTACATAGCATAGCCTACTTTGTTATGATTTTAGTATCATAATGATTAATAAATGCACGCACAATTATCCGTGAACTTGATTTGAACAAATGCCTTTCAACTTGTGTGTGCAAAATTCAGAATTAAATGAATGTGCAGCAATTTGTACAAATAGAGAGTCTGTAAGCCTACTATACTGTTGTAGCCATTAAATAAGCGCATTTAGTTTCATATTTGTTAAAATATTATAATGTTATTTATTTTTTTTCCATTTATGTTGATTTATGAAAAGTGAACAACACGAGTAAGATAGGATGCGCAATATATCGAGAGACAGAGCGGGTCAGACATGATTTTGACCACTTCATTAAGTTATGTTTTGTAAAAAGCCTTTCTTTAAAGTGAATTTCGTTTTGTATAAATTGTATCTTAATTGTAATAAATTTTTCATCAACCAATTGCCTGGATTTAATGAGTAAGAAGCAAATATAACAGACAATATAATCATGGAGGCGCCCACGCGGTCACTTGCATTGCACGTTAACTGGAGCGCATCTCATCCTAACTTAACAAAACTCAGTGTATGCCTCACACAGACATGAGAAATACATCAAATACACAAAGCTTGAAATGTCTTTAAACGAAATAATTCAAAAAGAAAAAAGAAAAAGGCTACTCTCTGATTATGTAACCCATTATGTGCATTTCTCTCTATAGGCGCGTTCACTATGACTATGATGGCGATCATCAACTTCATCTTTGCAGTCGACACTGTCAGAAAACACTAGTTTATTAATAAAAATCAATGCACGCGTCACCGGATTTACAAATGCACATCTTGCTTGTTGCAAGCACACATTTTATGTCGAAATAACGAGATATTATGTTGAAATAACATTATTATTAATAATAGCCTACATCTTTTAGAATATTTGATTGAATACTGAATGTTGCGCTTGTTCAATTTAATAAAAGTTAATAAAATTAAAACTTTAATTGTGATCATTAAAATAATAGAATATTAAATATTTCGTTTTTTAAAAATTACACTGTCTACGTAGCTTCTCTGCAGGGGCGGTGCCAGATAATTTTTAACGCATTTGCTGAGGGGGTGCTAGATCATTGACAGGGGGAGCTGCGCAAGATTTGGCCACTAAAATTATAAGTATTTTTACTTATTCAAATAAATCTCGAACCACAGTGGGTATTTCGTGCTGCTGTTAAACTAAATAACATTTATAGAATAATTATGAATAATTATGAACTTAAATTAAACAATATCTCAACATTTCGACAAATAAATAATTTGATCTGTTTTTACATTTTAATTCAGGGCGATTTACATTTAATTAGAGTGAGAAATTGGGACACATGATAAACATGTTTGAGCAGATCCTCTGTACCTCTCAGTTTCATATGGATTACATTATCAGATAAAAAAAAAAAGATATATATATATATTTAGACATTTAAAGCTTTAGACATATTTCTTATTGTGAATGAGCTAAGACAAGTTGCTTTCGGTTCATTTTTGTGACGCGCAGTTCCTGGAGACAGAGACCACAGAAGACGTTTTGTCGTTAGCCTATTGTGAGTGTACATTAATAAATGTTTAGTTTTGAATGATGTACTCTTATCTGTAAGACAAAAAAATGGCGGAGTAGCCTATATTAAGTTGTTTTAGCTGTTATGAGAAAAATTTAATAAAATCCAGAAAAAGGTAATTCAGCAAAATGCAGGGATATTTAGACCAAATGGAAACTTCTGTTGCCCACCGACGTCTACAAAATGAAATATAGGCTATATTGTTGTCGTCTCTATTTTTTACTTTTGATTCTATTTGTCTGTTCAGAAAAGTTCATTATATCCTGTTTAAAATTTACTTTTACACATTTCATTTTTGCTTTCGTTAAATTTAACCAATTCTGCTGTAGCCTAATAGGCATATATATATAAAAAAAAGTTTGTTCTATTCTATTCTGTTTTGTTTGTTTATTATTTTTTTTTCCATTTGTAATCAGTCTCATTCTTGTTGAAATAATGAAAAAAGTGTCAACAAGACCTTGTGCTGTGTTTTTTGTTTTTTTAAATAAACAGATAGCCTACAAACAGATATATTAAAGTTCACTGTTCATTCAAATAATAGTCTATATTTATGTATTGTTTATTTAAACAACATTAACCAAATTTTATTTATTTATTTATTAATACAATTATTACTTTATAACATGCAGTTTCAACTCCACCAAATATTAGGTTGTTTCATTATTGTATAGCAAATGTCAATAGATCTTTTTTATTTTTCATGTTTGTTGTAGGCCTATTTGGAAATTACCATAGTTGTAGTATTTCATCCATCCTTACTGTTAATTGACATTAGCCCCACTTACGTTTCAAAATTTGGCAATTGCTGCGGTTTTGCAAAATGTCCTTTTGCGCCACCTGGCGATCATTTCGCGAACCGCGGTGGTAATAGGCATTCTGGTTGACTACCTACTGTATCAAGCCTGGTTTATACTCGACGCATCCGCACGAGCGCGAAGGTGCGCGCGGCAAAAATGACGTCATCGCGGTGTGGGCGGTCGCGCGCGTTGGGTGCGCAAGGGCCCATTTCGCCTGGCGGTGTGCACGGCAGATTTTGTAACAACGCGCGCGGCGCCGCATCCGAAGATGAACGACTTCGAGCCGAATCTGGCCGAGCTCGAACTTCTCACCACACCGGCACCCAGTTTGCACGTCTAAATTAGTTGCTTACATTTAAAAAATGAGCATTCAATAGCATAAAAAGTATTTTTAATGAACATAAAGGTTCATGTTTAATAAAAATGTTCACGAAACTTAATGAAATGTTTAGTGAAATTAGAAAATATGTTAGAGATTGTTAATTTAGTTATATTGTATACACATTCTCATATCCATATATTTTGTTTTATTGTCACGAGTAATAATCTCAGGGTTTACTGGGTTTTACACGATTCTTTTTGTAGTGTGGTATTGGTGGTGGTGTACTAAAATAAACATCGTCACGTGTGTAGCTTTCTTCTTCTCACCACTGATTCCTGATGGTTTAGAGGACAATTACTTGAGTCGCCCCCTATCGTTTCACAGAATAGTACAACGGCGAGCGCGTCAAGTATAAACGCCTCGTCCGTTTGCGGAGGTGCGCGCGCAGTCTGCGGAGACTCGCGCTGCGGAGCCAGGCGAAAGTATAACCAAGGCTTCAGTCATTTTAGTATTAGTAGACTGTCTACGTTTACTTAATATCTGCAAACTCTTTTATTTTAATGCTCCCCAACAGAAATCCCCAACCATCAAAATAAAATGTAACCCAGTTTATTTCCTGACATTGCAAATGGAGTTTCTCAAGGTTCTGTTCTAAGAACAATATTGTTTCTTATGTAGATTAATGATGCACAGCAGGAATTTAAAGGCAAATAATGACCTGTATATTATTACCTGTATATTTAAGCACAAAAAAAAAAGCCTTGCTGAAACTTTCTTCTACAAATTTTTACATCATGATAATTATTACTGTGATGTACTAGGTTTTTTTTTTTTTTTTTTTTTACATCAGTTGATTTATTCTTTCTAGCTAAAGAACTTGAATGCAGAAATAATATATTGTAATCTTTCTGTATAATCTTGGTTCTTGTGTAAAATGTTTATACTCAGAGAGGGTCAAAGGGCACTTCTTAATTTCTGAATTCAGGGGACTGAAATATAGAGTTGCACATGATACTCACACAGGGTCAGAGGTCACAGCAGGTCCATCACTGAGATTAGGCGGCAGACCAATGGAGTTGTTACTCTTCATAGACACACAGCTTGGAGATGTTTCTCTCTTTCTCTTCCTGCCGATGATACAGAGAAAAATACAATATTTCATATTGCTTCTTTAAAGTTTATCTGTATGCTCTATAAAATGAACACCTGTCAATGCTAGTATAACAGTTTTAAAAACAATATTGCTTTAAAATGGATACTTCAACCAATTACAAATGAAATTTAAAGGGGTCATTTGATGGTCCTAAAAAGAACATTATTTTGAGTATTTGGTTTAATAATAATAATAATAATAATAATAATAATAATATGTTTATTTTCTATAGCGCCTTTCAAGAACCCAAGGTCGCTTCACAATGCAGTACAAATAGCAAACAAACAGCAAGCAAACAGATGCAAAGGCCATCTGCTTATAACGGACAAACAGATGGAAACAAGCATACACTAGTTGACATGAATCAAAGAAAAACATATTGTACTATTTATCAAAATATAAAATTACGACAAAGTATGTAGCAAATAGAGCTGAGAAAGTGGAGAACAGAGAAAACAGTGTTGAGGATGATTTAATGGGCAAGCTTGAAAATATGAGTTTTAAGTTGTTTTTTGAAGGTCCGGATGTTGTCGGTCGCACGAAGATTCGGGGGCAGCTTATTCCATAACTTGGGGCCAACAACACTAAAAGCCCTACCGCCCACCGTAGAGAGTCTGACCCGGGGTACCACGAGTAGGTTTTCAGTGCTAGACCTAAGGGCCCGAGTTGGAACATATGGCTGTACTAAATCAACAAGGTATTTGGGTGCCGGGCCATGTAAGGCTTTATATACTAGGACTAACAGTTTGAATTGGATGCGGTTTATGACAGGAAGCCAGTGCAGTTGGTGAAGGATAGGAGTGATATGGGCAGATTTTTTATTATATGTGAGGGCTCGTGCAGCAGAGTTTTGTACCATTTGAAGGCGATGTATTGCTTTGGTGGGTAGTCCGCTGTATAATGAATTACAGAAGTCCAATCTGGAAGTGATGAAAGCATGAATAACAGTTTCCGCATCTATAAAGGTAAGAGAGGGGCGAATACGAACAATATTCCGCAGGTGAAAGAAGCATGATTTGACAGTCTGACTAATGTGTGAGTGAAAGCAGAGCGTGGGGTCGAACAAAACTCCCAGATTCCGTACAGTTTTTGAAGGCCTAATCTCAATACCATCTATATCAATAAAAATGTCATGTCTGGGTGAGCTCTGTGATCTAGGGTTAATCAACAGGATTTCGGTTTTACCAGCATTAAGCTGTAAAAAATTAGAGGACATCCATGTTTTAAGTTCGTGGAGGCAGGAGATAACTGAAGAGGGTGGAAAAGATGAGTTGGGATTGATCGAGAAGTAGATTTGAACATCATCAGCATAGCTATGAAAATTGAGACCATGCTGTCTGATGATCTGGCCTAACGGTAGCAAGTAGATTAGAAATAGAAGCGGACCAAGTACAGAGCCTTGGGGCACACCGTGAGAAACAGGCACAGAGCGTGAGCGATTCTTACCTATCTTAACAAATTGTTGTCTATCACATAGATACGAGGTCAACCACTGAAGTGCCGCACCCGTGATGCCTATTGCAGACAATCGTGAGATAAGTGTTGAGTGGCACACAGTGTCAAATGCTGCACTGAGGTCAAGTAGAACCAGGATACTATGTGCACCCGAATCAGAAGCCAGAAGGAGATCATTTAGTACTTTTAGAAGAGCTGTTTCTGTGCTGTGGTATGTACGGAAACCAGATTGAAGGGGTTCAAAGAGATTATGTCTCTCTAAGTGTGATTGCAGTTGTGCCACAACTACCTTTTCAAGTAGCTTGCCAACGAAAGCGAGGTTTGATATTGGTCTATAATTGCTATGAGTGGCGTTGTCGTGGCCGGGCTTCTTGAGGATTGGAGTAATGGCTGCTACTTTCAGATTAAGCGGAACAGTGGCAGTGGCAAGAGACCTGTTAATAAGGTGGGTAATAGGTTGAATGAGTAAAGACAAATTAGTTTTTAAAAGGTGTGTTGGAATAGGATCAAGTGTACAGGAGGTAGAATTTGATTTGTTAATCATTTTTTCAACCACAGATGTATTAGTGAGTGAAAAAGTGTCTAGCGGACAACCAATCAAATATGGAGTTGAAGGGGTAGCGGCAGTAGAAGAAAACGACTGATAAATGTCGTCAATTTTTTGTAGGAAAAAAGACTGAAAACTTTCACAAAGATCAGCAGAACCAGTAAGAGCTACGGTGGACGGTTTGACCAGTTTATTTATTTCTGTGAAAAGAGCTTTAGGTTTGCATTTAGCTTTGTTAACCCTCTGGGGACCAAAAACGCGCCCGCGCGTTTTGCTCGTTTTTTTTTTTAGCAATGAAAAATAAACACAAAATGCTCTGTTAATTTTGATCTTTCATTTTCGTGTAATACATCAATCGATCCTGTTCAGTTTCTATTTTTTTTCTGTATACTCACAATACAAATAAAGTGTTTTGCTTTTTGACAAATAAAGAAAAACTAACATGATGCTATTTCTGCCTTCTCTCTGTCAGTAAACTCCCATTTGAAACGCGTTCGAAAATTATCTATAACTCCGCGAAAATTCAGTCAAACAGGCAAACAGACCCACGGGCATAAAGCTTGAGATCACAGCTTTTAAATGAAGTAATTTATATAAAAAACAAATATTATCAGCTTCTGTAATCTGTATAAAAAGAGAGCGACTCCAGTCGAGCTCATTACGAGCCATTCAAAAGTAATTTGACCACGCCCCGGAGAGCGCGTGCTATTCAAACGCAAATTCTGAGAACCATTTCAGTCTGTGAAACGCCCCCACATCAGCTGTAAACAAAGAGGCATAATATAGCCTACCTTATGGAGAAAATTTTCCGTGCTGATATGAGGAGCAGATCCCGCTGAGGAGTGAGGTAGGCTAAGTTATCCTTTCTCAAGTGTTAATGTGGAATAACGTTATGGAATAACGTTGTAGGCTTATGTAAACAAAAAGATGAATCGCGTTTCTATAATATGAATCGCGTTTCTGTGAATGAATGAAGGGTACATATTTGTAAAGAGTGTTTAGCCTAAATATGAATCGCGCGTCTGTGTGTGAAAGAATAAACTGCTTTTACAGTTACAGTTACTGCGTTACAGTCAGGCGAAGTATGAAAGACAACATTTTGTTGACTAGATTTGGGTACAGTTTTTACTGTAGAATATACTGTCACATCAAATAAGCTTTTCTGCTCATATATATAAAATACTATTTTGTCAAAAATAAAGTCATAGACTAAGATGTTCCAATGTTGGCTATATTCAAACTAATGAATACATATGATAAAATGTAGGCCTATAATCTTTTTTTTTTTTTTTTTACAAAGAAAGAGTACTTTTTTGCAGAAATATTGCTGAAATTGTAATTATTGTTGTAATTGTAACCTTTTTAATAAAATAGCAAAACATATTTACAAGATAGATGTAAGCAAAATCTTAAATGGTCAATATAAGTCTTCTTCAAAATATATATTTTGTCCTTGCATTGTGGCTCAGTCAGTGTCACACCTGAATGAATGGCTCATTAGGCAGAGTCATTATGCAGAGTGGGTGGGACTAAGGTGTAAACTACTCCTCCCCCTCGCATATTGGCTTTCCAAGCAAAACCTGTTTTACATCATTTAAATCAATGTATTTTTTTTTTGTGAACGATAAAGCAAGACTATTTTCACATAATTTTGAAGCTAGAACTGAAAGGGACAACATCCATTAGTCAAAAGTCTTGTGGGCACATATTTTGTATGAGTTTTGTGGTCTTATTTCAGCAACTTTCATTTTTATTTTTTTAAATAACCACGCATAAACATTATTCTCTTAAAAATACAAACATCTACATACATGTTGCTCGCATATTATGGTAGGCCTGTTTGTGCTATATAGAGTGAATTTACACCTTTGCCATTAACATGTTTATAAATAACTGAAAAAAGCACAAATGTCAGAGCATGTCAGAACATCTCAAGGGCCCCAAAAACAGCTTGGTCCCCAGAGGGTTAATAACAGTAGAGAGATAGTTAGAGCGTGCGATGTTAAGTGCTTCTTTGTATTTCACTACTGAATCAGAAAAGGCTATGGCATGGACAAGAAGGGAGGATTTGTTGTGGAGTCTTTCAAGACGCCTACATTGAGTTTTCAGAACTCTGAGCTCAGGGGTAAACCAAGGAGAGGAATGAGTAGACGGAACAGTTCTAGTTATTAAAGGAGCAAGCTCATCCAATACATCACCAGTCGATTTATCATAGGTAGAAACTATCTCATCAGGACACAGCAGATTGAGTGAGGAAGGAAGAGCAGAAACAGCAATGGCAGCGGAGAAATTTTCAACAGTTATAGTTTTCAGATTTCGGTAGGATATAATAGTGTTAGTTATAGGTTTTACAATGGGGAGTGAGAAATCAAAGAGAGTTTATAATCAGAGATGCCCAGATTATGACCCTGAACATGCACATTGTCAATACCAACAGTACAGAGCAGATCAAGAGTATGAGAGTGAGAATGTGTTGGGAAATCGATATGCTGAGATACTTCAAAATAATCCAGAACAGACAAAAAGTCTTTTGCAGCAGTACAATCAGAATCAACATGTATGTTAAAGTCACCAAGCATCATTATTCTATCATGCCGGGCAAAAGCGAGAGTGAGAAGTTCAGTCAGATCAGAGCAGAAGTTTGGGTTGTTTCTAGGGGGTCTATAAATCAATAGAATCAGAAGCGGAGCGGGGCCAGCAAGTTGAAGTGAAAGACATTCAAAACTTGGAACATCAAGAATGTCATATTTAGTCACTTTGTAATTGTTCTTAAAGATCACTGCCAGACCACCACCTCTACCACTAAGTCGAGGTTTTGTCAGATAACTATATCCAGCTGGGGTTAAAAGGTTCAGCTCAATGAAATCGTCAGGTGTTTGCCAGGTTTCAGTCAGAAAGAGTAAATCCAGGTCTCTCTCAGTTGTAACTTCATTCAGTAGTGTACCCTTGCCAGTCAGGGAACGAGTGTTCAAAAGTGCGCAGTTGTGTCGATGGGGAACATGCGACGAGTAGGTCACATCTTTGGATAGGGTTTTGAGAGTCCTGGCGCGGTGGAGAGTCACATCATTACTATGGTAACGCTCCGATCTCGGCGACAGTATCACAGGTATTGAGAGACAGGAGTCGTAGTTATAAAGCCATCTACGTTTAGCAGACCGATGGATATAACGTGTACGACGTGCAATTCCGAGAGTAGTACACAAATCAAACGTGGAGGATTCCAGACGGATTAGATGATTTAAGTTATGCAGTTGCAATGAAGTATAGTTTAAATCCATTCCGTGAATGAGAAGCAGAACAAGGCCAGCAAAGCCCAGGGCCAGCAGTCTCAATGCCGGAGAGTTATTAATGGCAAAGTACATCTCTTTGCAGTTTAAGACAGCACTCACAGAAAGCCGAATGGCCACCCACGTTACTACAACACCACGTTAGCCAAACCCAGCTGATGTTAAGTGTAATCCACTAAACTAAGCTAAGCAGCTCGCTAAACAAGTTAAAACTTGCCTACCTGCTGCAGCAGATGTTATGGGACTCACAGATATGCAGCGGTAGAGGGCTCGCGGGGAAAGTAATGCGAGGCCACCACGTTAGCCAGACCAAAGAGGGCAGAACCACAATAAAACACTACCCAATGAATAAGGGGAAACTTACCCACCGAGAGTGTAGAATGGTAAAGCTGAAACAGTGGGCAGAGGGCTCGCAGGGATTTCACAAAGTGAGACGCTGAACAGAAGTTAGCAGAGATAGTCCAGATTGTGCAGGGAGTGACAGGGACTTCAGAAAATGTAACATCCATGCAACAGATGCTTAACTCAAACATCCAACACTGTTCCATTAAGATTTTATGTCCCAAGAAAGCACATCAGAAGCCAACAGCAGGTTTATCCCGATTATATATCCCGATTTTGTGTCCCGAGAAAAGAAAACATCCAGATTCTCCTTTTCAGCAGTGTCGCCCAGAAGCAAACAACATGATGTTGAGGATGAAACGTAACAAACAGAAAAAGTCCAGATTCTCCGTTCCAGCAGTGTCGCCCAGAGGCAAGCAACACGGTGTTAATAGAGGAAACGTAAACAAAGATTTACAAAACAAAACAAAACAACGATTTGCGATGAGAAGCGGCAGCCATTTCGCGCACAGCGTACTCTCACCCACTCTCAGATGCATTAATGCAATGTCTTTACATTTTTAAGCGCAATATATCAAAAGGCTTTTATAATGACCTGTATATTTAAAGGTTTGCTATCATGGACATCCAAAAGAGAAATGACAGTAAAAAAAATTTAAAAATAAAAAATAATTATTAATACTGTGATGTACTTGGTATTAAAAAAACTGTTTATTTCTGAAGAATAAAGGCTAATTATTAAGGTAATCTTTCTGTACAATCTTGATTATTGAGTAAAATGTTCCACCCTACATGATTACACTCAGAGAGGGTCAAAGGGCACTTCTCAATTTCTGAATTCAGGGGACTGAAATACAGAGTTGCACATGATACTCACACAGGGTCAGAGGTCACAGCAGGTCCATCACTGAGAACAGGCACGTCAATAGATAGAGATGCTGCTCTCTTTCTCTGCTTGCTGATGATACAGAGAAAAATACATTACTATTTAATATTGCTTCTTTGACGTTTATCTGGATGCTCTATTAAATGAACCCTTTAAAAAAACGTCATGCATTCTTTTATTATGAATGTGGGCAAGTTCAGTTAAAAAAAGCAACATTTGACTACATCTGGATGGAGTACACAGATGGAGTAGATCGAGTCCATCAACAGCTTCAGCTCGTCCTGGGTCGACATTTCACGCTGTAACATTAAGCAGTTTTGATTTATATGCGGTTTAATGTTGATGATCGCGTTATTTTACATATGGATCTGCTTACATATGATATCGCTTGTTATTTGCTTCTTCTTGGCCTGTGTTTTGATCAGGAGATTCTGTACTCTTTCAGAAGGTGTCAAAGTTTTCAAGTCATGAAAAGGTCTCTAAAAATTTCTACATCATATTTTATTGCTGTTATGCAGATTAATTGCATTTGCAATAATGTCGCGATATGATAAAACACATTGTTTTAACCACAAAGGCTGCGATTACACCCTGGTCACGTGACACCCGAGAGAAAAGCAGTCTGCAGAAGAAACTTTGTACGCTATGTATATAGGCCTGGTATACAGGAAAGAACAGTTTATGTTAAATCTATCTAATATTGGGTTGGTCATACAATAGGGGGTGGGAGAAAAGATTCTCTCTTTCCAACGATTCTGAGCTTAGTTTTTAACCCTTGACGGCCAATGACACGGCGTGTGTTTTAGAAACACCTGTTTTCAGCTTGCTTCCAATTCCTCTCTCTCACACACCAATTTAACCTTTTGTAAAATAATCTTTCAGAAAGTTCAGAAAGGCTGAAGTGAATTGGTGTGAGAAACACACGCTTTGCTTGATGTTACTCTTGCTGTAATTTCCTTAAAAATGCTCTACAAAAAGCATCATTTATGACGTTTGAATGCTTATATACTAAAAATATGAAACTCACAGACAGATGGCTGATATAAACTTCAAATTCTGATGTTCGCTTTGTGAAGAGCACTCGCTCATGAGGCTGTGCATGACTGTTTAAATGGAGCTATTTTCATCTCATAATGCTTTAGACAGGACAAACCACATCTTATTTTTCACAAGAGATATGTGCATTAGTGTGAATGCAGCTTATTGGATCTCCTGATGTCTATGATGTCATCATTAATAATAAAACAACAGTAAAGACGAGAAAGAGAAAAATCACTCACAGCTCTTCAAAGGAAAACGTTCAGATATACTCTAAAATACTGAAAGCACTTTGTTTACTGCGATTTTGAGTTTTATTAATAAGATTAATGAATAAGAATAAAAAGTAGATCAAGAATAGTTTTGGAATTGGATCATTACTCCCAGAATCAGATCGGATCATGAGATGCCTATGATTCCCACCCCTACTATGATTTATTGCTTGACTTTGTTGAATAATACAGAAGATAAAAGAGTTTAAAAAATATTTAAATCGCATGTTAAATCGCAATATTGGTTAAAAAAAAATTAAACATTTATAAAATCACAATTAGATTATTTTCCAAAATCATTCAGCCCTACGTATGTCACCTGACACCATCCTCTGATCATTAAATCACTTCACTGGGACTTCAGTGGGTGACCAGCATCTTTTCTTTTTGTCTTTTAAAGTGATTTACTTTTCAGAGAAAACCTCAGTGAGTGATTCACCATGTTTCATTCAATAATTTCACTTCCACTACTCACACAGGGTCAAGGGTCTCAGCAGGTCCATCGCTGAGATCAGGCGGCAGACCAATGGAGATGTTACTCTTCATAGACACACAGCTGAACTCTGGAGATGCTGCTCTCTGAGTGTGAACAGAAGCCTCCTCCTCGCTCTCCTCACACACACTCATTCCACAAGCAGTTTCCTCCTCCTCTCTCACACTGATCTTACAGGCAGACTTCTGCTTCTCTTCCTGCTAGATGAGAGGTTTGATTTCAGGCCTGTATGTGGAGGAAGAGAACATATACACTGAATTTTGACATGATATTAAAAAAATTATAATAATAATTTGTGGGTTTTCCTAAATCATCCTATTTAATTGGGTATCATTTTAATAGTACCACTAATTCACTTAACTTTTGTTACAGCTTAACAACATGTAAGATATGTTGGTGTTTTGTTTGTGATTAATAAAAATACAGACTTTGCTCTTGCTTGTATTTGTTTTCATACAGACTGTTATATGCATTGTTTTAATGCAATTTATTATTATTCTTTTTTTAATTGACACTAACAGCACAAGCAGCTCCAATCATAAGTATTGTTTTTATTTATTTTTTATTAAACCATTTAGAAAGTACCTCTGATTTTAAAGTGCAACAATAAATTTGGGAGTCCTAAATGGGATTGGTCGTGTGTTGGCCTTTCTACAGATGAGATTCTGGTATAGGTCAAATGTGCATATGAAATGTAAGATTATTTGATTTACTGTGTAATGGGTACTTCAAATAAAAATAGGTCTGGTGCAAAAATTGTTAAATAATAGCTTTTGGTCTAATTAGTCACTTGTGGACCACATAACCATCAGGACAGCAGTGATGTGTGAACTGAATTTGGCGACAATACAGTGTTTTAAAGTGAAGTTATTGAATATATTTAATAATAAATAAAAAAAAACATACAAATTATGCAAAAATATTTTTTTTTCCCAAAATAAGTGTTGTGGTATAACCATCAGGACAGCAGTGATGTGTAAACTGAATTTGGTGACACTATAGTGCGTAGGGGTGCAACGGTACAGATAGCCCACGGTACGGTCCGTACCTCGGTTTTTGGGCCACGGTCTCGGTTCGGTTTCGGTACATGTTTTGTGCAGAAAGAGACTGCTATTTCATCCCAAAAATATGTTTTATTTTTCTTATGAGCATAAACAGAATGTCACAGTAGGAAGAACATCAATGTATGGAATAAATTAACACTCTAGTCTGTACTGAACAACACTAAGTAATACAACCTCTTCAACTATCACTTATATGAAATACAAAATGTAAACAAACACACTTCAAAATATTCAAGTGGATCCCAATTCCAAACCTTGATAACTGGTATATGAAGTGATCAATGTGAAAGAAAAAGTGCACTTTTACCTTTAACAAACATAAATTAGCTTGTGCTTTGAATAAAAAAAAGCAGAGCAAAATAATATAATTAAAAAAATACTGCATTCAGGATACAAAGTGCAATGTTATTTACTCATCCACTATTGAGAGATTCTTGTGCAAAAAGATGAGTCTATCAACACTGTCTGGTGCAAGGCGAGACCGGTTGGCACTAACGATGTCCCCAGCTGTGGAGAAAATTTTCAGAATGCCGCAAGCGCACCGTAGGTCACGTCACAAGAACCAACCAGAGCGCAGCTGATGGTTGCTTTAGCAACGACAGACGCCTCCGGAGCGCAACCGCCCTAGCGCTTTGGAAAAAGGAGAACGCGGCGCACCTAGCGTTCTCTTACGAGAGGTCTCTCGTACTTGCGTAAGAATATCTTACGCTAGGGGAAAACCTCTTTTCCTCGAGATATTGAAGCCAAAAATTATCCTTAATTTTGCAATAATGTAAAACGCATTGCAGCAGCATGCAGACATGGGCGAGACAGCTCGCGCGCCCATTGGCTGCTCTGCGGCAACTGCACCAGCCTATCGATAGAGGCTCCTCATGACGTCAGAACCAATGAGGGCGCTTCGCGCCCATTACGTCATGTCCCGCCGAAATCGGGTGGGGCCAGGGCTATAAATACGGCCCAGAGAGGCTGGTTTGGTCAGTTTTTCATCTCTTCAGCGGACTTCGCATCGCTGGATCCCGAGAGGAAGCCACGCCGTCTGAGCCAAGCACCCAGCGGGATTAGTGCATCTGAAGCAGCTGGTCGACATCTCGCCGCCTTCAGTCGCCGTTTCTGCTGACGCTTTCCGGCGTACATATCCTTTTCTCTGTTACTGTGTTTTGTGTATGTGTGTGTGTTCGCCGCCGCGACACACACTCTCATTGCACTAAAAGAGCCGGGCGTCTTTTTCAAGACGCCCCTTTCCCCCCCCAACCCGCAAAGCTCGCCGGTGCACCCGCTTGCCTTGCCGGCTTGGAGGATGATACCTGCTCTCCCTCTGTTCGAGCCGCGCAAACCGCGCCGTTCACAGGGGATGTCAGGAGCGGACGGTCACGGGGCTAGCTTTCTCTCTCCCTCTGTTCGAGCCGCGCAAAATGCGCCGTTCACAGGGGAGGCTGGAAGCGGACGGTTGGGGTTAGTTTTTCTTTACGTACAAGAAAGCTACCCTGCCTCTGCGCCCCATTCACGCGTCAATCACCAGCGAAAGGAGAAAATAGCGTTTTAGTCCCGCCGAGGCTGGAATGACCTGAATTTTCTCACACATTTCTCAGTTCCCTGATCAGGCGACTGGAAATATAAATATTGCAGCGCCGGCAAGCAAACGCCGAAGAAAACATGTTGACGCTCTTACATGCTCGTGCATCTGAAAGCCTTTGTGTTCCCCCCTGTGGCTCAGTGGCGGAATCTTTGGTTTTTCACACGAGAGACCGGGGTTCGAATCTCGGTCTAACGGCAGATTAATTATGCCTCCAATGCTTCGCTCTGTCAGTTCCCTGAAAGGCGACTGCAGATGTGCATTTTGCAGCCAACGAGCGCGTTGTACAACCCGCTCGCCTGCACCCAAACACCGTTTCTATGGTTCCCGCGCGTCACTGGCGAAAGGAGAAAAGAGTGATAATGTCCCGCTGCGGCCGGGCCAAATTCTATTTCTCACACATTTCTCATTCCCCTCTGAAGTTCAGACGACTGGAAATGTCATGCTGCAGTGAGCGAGTCTGTTGTAATGCACGCACGCCTGCAAACAAACGCCAGCATGTTGACGCTCTCTGTTTCTATGGCAACTTCTCGCTCGTTCAGTTCCAGTAAATGCGACTGTTCCAGTGTATTCTGCAGTAAACAAGTCGGCCACACAGCCCGCTTGCCTGCACACAAACGCCGCTTTACGGCTACCCAGATCAATCCCATAGAGTGTATTTTCTGGTGTTCCGGCCACAGCCGATGGTGTTATGAGTGTAAACAAAAAATGCCCACTGCCCAGTGCTCATTCCTACACAGAAACACAGGTTTCTCTGATAATACTCGCGCTATATAAATGCCTTTGTGTCTTCCCCTGTGGCCCAGTGGCAGATTCTCAGGTTTTCACGCGATAGACCCGTGTTCGATCCCAGATCTACTGGCAAAAAAAAATAAAAATCAATGCTCGCTCTGTCAGTTCCCTGAAAAGGCGACTGCAGATGTGTATTTTTGCAGCCAACGAGCGCGTTGTACAACCCGCTCGCCTGCACCCAAGCACCGTTTCTATGGTTTCCGTGCGTCACTACCTCCATTCTCACACATTTCTCTGGAAATGTCAATATTGCAGTGCACGAGCCTATTGTAATACATGCACACCTGCAAACAAACGCCAGCATGTTGACGTTCTCTGTTTCTATGGCAACTTCTCGCTCGTTCAGTTCCAGTAAATGCGACTGTTCCAGTGTATTCTGCAGTAAACAAGTCGGCGACACAGCCCGCTTGCCTGCACACAAACGCCCAGTGCTCATTCCTACACACAGCCCGTCGCACAGGGCTCGCGCACATGAAATCGACCCAGATCGATTGCGCATTAAATGTGGTAAATGTGCCCACTGCCCAGTGTCCACAAACACTACGTTCTGCATGTCTCAAGGTTTCTGTAAAACGAAACCAACATGCATTCGCTCTGCTCAGGCAGACAATGCTCTCAGTGTTGTAAATGTGCCCGCTATCCCACGCCCACATTCACACATAGACATGACAGGTCTTACGGGACTCGCCCAGCCCTCCCCCTCTCGGTTGACCACCGCAGAGGAGTCGAGCGCGGGCAATCTGCCCGCTGTTATCAGCGCGCCCCCTGCCTCAAATGTCATAAGCGCGACGCTTATGTTGCAGCACACTGAAGCCCCTCTGTCGCTGAGCGACCAGAGCGCGCTTCGCATTCAACCCCTAGCCATTCGTGCAAACGCATGGGCAAGGCTACCCGGGGTTTCGAAGTGGGTGCTAGACATTATAGAAAGAGGCTATTCGCTACAGTTCGGTCGACGCCCGCAACGCAAAACGGCGCAAATCGATACTACGGTGAAAAAGGAAGTAGCACACCTACTTCGGGCCGAAATAGCGAAGTTACTGAGCAAAGGGGCTATAGAACCCCTATCACAAGCTCAGAGCGAAGGGGGCATGTACAGCAGATATTTTCTGGTATCCAAAAAAGACGGAGGTCTCAGACCCATTTTAGATCTAAGGGCGCTTTCACACTGGCAGTTTAGTGCGGACCGGGGCACGGTTCGCATGAAAAATCGTTAATGTGAACGCTGTCATCGGACCCGGGTGCGCACTAGAGTACCGAACCCGAGACTAGCTGGAGGAGGTGGTCTGAGCTCGGTTGCTCCCGAACCGTGGTGCGGTTCGCGTTAATGTGCAAGCAACACGGACTCGGGTGCGCGCTTGTTCACGAAGTATAGTATCCCGCGCATGCGTATCACTGTCGATATCATTGTTTGATTGCGTTTGCGATGACGTAAGATCACTGCAAACGCACCTGGGTTCGATACAATTAATTGAGTGTGAAACCAGACCAACGCTGCGGGAGGCGCCGGGAACTAGCGCACTCGGGTTCGGACCGCAGCAAACGAACCCAGTGGAAAAACGCCCTAAGACGACTATACAAAGCACTTCTGAAACGACGGTTCAGAATGCTCACGACCAAGAAAATCCTCTCGCAAATTTGCCAAGGGGACTGGTTCATGTCGATAGATCTGAAAGACGCTTATTTTCAAATACAAATAGCGTCACGTCACAGGCGATTTTTGAGATTCGCCTTCGAGGGCCAGGCATATCAGTACACAGTCCTGCCATTTGGCCTATCCCTGGCACCTCGCGTATTCACGATGTGCATGGATGCAGCGCTCGCACCCCTCAGGCTCCGAGGCATACGAGTGCTGAATTATTTGGACGATTGGCTGGTTCTAGCTCGATCACAGTCGGAGCTCATAGAACACAGGACCATATTACTCGATCACCTCGAGAATTTAGGTCTCACAGTCAATTGGGCAAAGAGTTCACTGTCTCCCAGTCAGAAAATATCTTTTCTGGGCACAGATCTGGACTCGCTGTCTATGACAGCACAGCTGTCGCCGCAGCGCAGACTAAGTATTCAGCGCATGACAGAGATTTTTCGCCACGGCGCTTTAGTCCCGCTCAAAAAGTTTCAAAGGATGCTGGGTCTCATGGCTTCAACATCCTCAGTGCTTCAGCTGGGTCTGCTTCGCATGCGCCCGCTGCAGTATTGGTTGAAAGCGCGCGCCGCGCAGAGCTTGGACCTCCGGTCTCGCGCGCCTCAAGGTCGATCAGAAATGCGTCGCAGCTCTGAAACCTTGGACAGTGACCGACTGGTACCGGTCAGGTGTAAGCCTGGGGACTTCCTCGAGTGTGAAGGTGGTGTCTACGGACGCCTCAACCTCGGGATGGGGAGCGCTGCTCGAGGGCAGACCGTTATTCGGCCAGTGGTCGGAACGGGAGAAGCTTCTGCATATAAACTGCCTGGAAATGATGGCAGTCGACAACGCGCTGAGGTGCTTTTGTCCCCAGATAAAAAGACACCACGTCTTGGTCCGTTCGGACAACATGTCAGTGGTGGCTTATATAAATCACCAAGGAGGTATTAGATCCAGAATCCTTCACAGGCTGACGGAACGCCTCCTGGTCTGGGCTCAGCACAATCTGCGCTCGCTCAGGGCAGCGCATGTGCCCGGCCATCTGAATGTGGGACCAGACAGACTGTCCAGAAACAATCTGCTGACAGGAGAATGGTCTTTACATCCACAGACAGTCAAAATGCTATGGTGGACATTTGGCAGAGCGGAAATAGACCTATTTGCGTCTCAAGAGAACGCTCATTGTCAGGAATTATTCTCCAAGAGCAGGGATGCGCTGGCTCACGTCTGGCCCCGCTGCCCGCTCTATGCGTTTCCCCCTGTCACGCTCCTACCCCAGGTGTTAGAGCGAATCAGGGAGAGCGGATGCCCAGTGCTACTCATCACCCCATTTTGGACAAACCAAGTCTGGTTTCCAGTCCTGATGCAGCTGACGAGTACCGCCCCGTGGCCGATACCGGTGAGGAGGGATCTCCTCTCGCAGGCGAACGGCTCGATCTGGCATCCTCGCCCGGAGCTTTGGTCCCTACATGTGTGGGCCATCAACGGGTACCTGTTAACCTCCCAGCGGGAGTGTTAAACACGATCACGCAGGCTAGAGCTCCATCTATGGAAGTAAAATAATGTCAAATGTTTTTGAAATAAAAAGCCTGTTGAATTGCACTACTTGAAAAAAAATAGGCATTGCATTAACCATGCTTGCATTTTAATGCATTGTATTTTTAGTGCTTACATTTTTATGGGCTGAAATTCAACATGGTTGAATATTTAAGCTGTGAATATTTCAATTAAAAACATTTCAAACACCTTTTCATTATTAAAAATTCAATAATCCATATTCACCTTTCATATTTCACTTCCAAAATATTCAAACTGTTTAAAAATACAACCAATAATATTCAACAGGCAATTTTCGGTCCATTTTATTTCGCTTTGCAAATTCGCTTCCACAAATTCAGTGGTTCAAATTCGACAGTAAATTCAACATTGACGTCCAGGAACTGCAGGAAAAGCAGTAGATTGCCGAGCATACTCTCCATCTGCTGTGTTAGTCTACCTCACCATCAGATGGTGCAAAAGCGCTTGTTGAAGACCAGCAACAGTTAGAACAAGTCATTCATTCATAAAACTCATTTACAGCAATGTAAGTGTATTTGTGATTATTATGACGGCTGTTATATGTTAAATTCAGTGTCTTCACGGTTACTTTTCCTGTGTAGCCTACATGCATCTTTCTCTACCGTGAACGAGATTATAATGTTATTCCCCGATGCGGATATACAGATCCAATGTTAAATTTTTGAGGTTGACATTTCTCTCTTGGTTGTTTAGTTGCCTTAACTTTATATTGTGGCGATGTGCTGCATGCAGGCTATTAGGGTTTCCCTCAATACTTAAGGATTCCCCTGCTGGACATATACAACGCTTAACGTAGCTTAATGGACTACAGTGATGTAAAAGACCAAACGCGCAGGCAAGCAGATGGACTCAGAATAACGCGCAAAGCTAAAGCTTAATGCTGAGCGTTTCCCGTGATGGACTGGCATAAAGATGGCTTGATGTTGGACATTCGCACATTTAGGGACCGTCTCTAAAGTGTATACGACTTTGGTATACACGTTTCTAACTCCGATAGCATTTGAATAGAACGACTTACAGTCATACAACCAACTGTAAAGTGTTCATTTAGTGTCAGGCATAATGCGCACTCTTTGGATTTTGATATTTATTCAAATAAATTTAAGTTTGCTATTGAAGTTAGAAACGTGTATGCCAATGTTGTATGCAACTTTAGAGACGGTCCCTAAATGTGCGAATGTCCAATGTCAAGCCAATTTTTACATTTAGTCATTTAGCAGACGCTTTTATCCAAAGCGATTTACAGTTAAACTAACAATAGGAGGACAATATGCAAGTGCTGTGACAGTTTAAGCTAATGCAATACACGTAAGCATACTATATATATATATATATATATATATATATATATATATATATATATGTGTTGATTTTATGCCAGTATATCACGAACGCTCAGCATGAAACTTTGCGCGTTAAGTTCATATTCTGAGTCCATCTTCTTGCCTGTAGCCTATAGCCTACAGCCTACTTCCCTAATAAGGTGCAAGATTGGTCTTTCAGATCACTATCAACGGAAGGGAAATCCTTGAGTATGAGGTATTGAGGGAAACCGATTATAATCCTGTTCATGGTAGAGAAAGCTGATGACATGTAGAATACACAGGGAAAGTAACAATGAAGTTATTGAATGAAACATAAACACAGCTTATTGCGTGTTTATCATCTTTTCCGCATACTGACACAGATAATCATTTTCATTTTATGAATGAATGTCTTCGTCAGCAACAAGCGCTTTTGCACCATCTGATGGTGAGGTAGACTAACAGCAGATGGAGAGTATGCTCGGCAATCTACTGCTTTTCCTGCAGTTCCTGGACGTCAATGTTGAATTTACTGTCGAATTTGAACCACTGAATTTGTGGAAGCGAATTTGCAAAGCGAAATAAAATGGACCGAAAATTGCCTGTTGAATATTATTGGTTGTATTTTTAAACAGTTTGAATATTTAGGAAGTGAAATATGAAAGGTGAATATGGATTATTGAATTTTTAATAATGAAAAGGTGTTTGAAATGTTTTTAATTGAAATATTCACAGCTTAAATATTCAATCATGTTGAATTTCAGCCCATAAAAATGTAAGCACTAAAAATACAATGCATTAAAATGCAAGCATGGTTAATGCAATGCCTATTTTTTTTCAAGTAGTGCAATTCAACAGGCTTTTTATTTCAAAAACATTTGACATTATTCTACTTCCATATCCATCTACGAGGCGGCTCTATTCCTCAAAATGGTCTGTGTTCACTAGCTGGTGTACAGCGAGTGGCACTTCACCCTCACGCTGTGGGGTGCCGGAGGTTCTCTCCTTTTTACAAGAGCTTCTGGATAAGGGCAGAACCCCATCCACGCTCAAAGTCTATGTGGCGGCCATAGCAGCGTTCGCTGAACCACCGCTTGGCCAGTCATTAGGAAGGAACGATCTGGTCATTCGCTTCCTTAGAGGAGCTAAGAGGCTGAACCCTCCCAGACCACCCTCAGTTCCCGTTTGGGACCTTTCCACGGTTCTGGAAGCCATGAAAGGTGCCCCATTCGAGCCAATACAGTCAATAGACCTGAAACCCTTGTCTTTCAAAACAGTGTTTCTTCTGGCTCTCGCTTCAGTGAAGCGCATAGGAGATTTGCAAGCGCTCTCAGTGAGCACGACGTGTATGGAGTTTGGGCCGAATGACTCGAGAGTCATACTCAAACCAAAGCACGGATATGTTCCTAAATCCCTCAACACACCGTTTAGGGCACAGGTTATCTCCCTGTCGGCCCTGCCGGTATCTGAGGAGGAAGGGGACACAGGCTTCCTTTGCCCGGTCAGGGCGTTAAGAGCCTATGTGTCTCACTCATCTGTTTTCAGACAGACGGAGCAGCTCTTTGTTTTGTTCAGCTGACGTTCTAAGGGACTAGCTGCGTCAAAACAGAGTCTATCCAGATAGATAGTTGATGCTATAGCGCTAGCTTACACATCCAAGGGCCTGCAATGCCCGATAGGTGTCAAAGCGCACTCCACAAGAGGCATGGCCTCGTCGTGGGCTTGGTCCAGTGGGATTGCCTTGCAAGATATCTGTATGGCGGCAGGCTGGGCCTCCCCGTCTACATTTATAAGGTTTTTATAACCTCGAGTTTCCCGCTTTGCAAGCTAGGTTGCTCTCGGTTTAATTTTTCAGTATTGCCCGCCCGATGCTATCGGCTCGGGATGCTGAAACTGCTAGAGCGTCGATCACTGATCGCCTATATGCTTCTGTGGGCAGTACGTAAGTCCCCCATATTTACCAGTCCAGGCTGAGTTCGCCCTGGCTGTGTGGAACACTTGATATAACATGCTCTTATCAGAGCTCAATATTACAGGAATGATGCTATTCTAGCCCCTCTTCCCGGATTCTCTGTGAGTCCCTTGTGATTAGGCACTGTATGAGCCCCGGGCACCTGCCCTTGGGACTTTAGTGTTATGTCTCAAGCACGCACGGCGTTTTACATTGTGTTCCCCTAGCGTAAGATATTCTTACGCAAGTACGAGAGACCTCTCGTAAGAGAACGTACTCGGTTACTAACGTAACCTCGGTTCTCTCTAGAAGAGGGAACGAGTACTTGCGTATCTTGCCGTGCATGCGTCATGTTCTGATTCGCTTCAGCGATGAAAAACTGACCAAACCAGCCTCTCTGGGCCGTATTTATAGCCCTGGCCCCACCCGATTTCGGCGGGACATGACGTAATGGGCGCGAAGCGCCCTCATTGGTTCTGACGTCATGAGGAGCCTCTATCGATAGGCTGGTGCAGTTGCCGCAGAGCAGCCAATGGGCGCGCGAGCTGTCTCGCCCATGTCTGCATGCTGCTGCAATGCGTTTTACATTATTGCATAATTAAGGATAATTTTTGGCTTCAATATCTCGAGGAAAAGAGGTTTTCCCCTAGCGTAAGATATTCTTACGCAAGTACTCGTTCCCTCTTCTAGAGAGAACCGAGGTTACGTTAGTAACCGAGTACGTTTTCTACGCGTTTTTAGGCGCGATATGTGAACGGCGCCTAAAGCAAAAACTAAAAGGATCAGCGCGAACTCAATGGCAAAACCGAAGTCCCACGGGACACGAGGGTAGATTGTCCCGTGCAGGGCGGACCGAACGGTCCGGGATTTTACCGTGTACCGTTGCATCCCTAATAGTGCGTGACATTGAAGTTATTGACTGTTTTTGTAGTAACTATTTAACCCTTGTGTTGTGTTCAAAACCCTATAATACTTGTGATGTTCCCGGTCAAAAATGGCCGGCGGCTAATAAAAAGTAGCTTATAAATCACTTGTTATGTTGTATTATCACCCAAAATTGAATTCAATCTTTTTTGTAAACTTGTTTTCATTCAATTAGGACTGGTTTTATATTTCTATTTGCATCTGATTAATCGTAGGCCTCATTTGTCTGAGAGTAAGCATCTTCTTTTTTTTTTTTTTGTAAAAAAAAAAAAAAATTATGAATCATTTTGGAAATATTGACTAAAATATGAAAGAAAAAATGCACTGTTGATCACACTAGTCTACTTTAATGTTTCACAGAGAAGTTTGTTTTTAAAAAACTTTTATTTTGTTCAAAATGGCACAAAGTTATACCTGTGAATGGGAGAGACTGAAAATAAGAGAAAATTTCGTTTTCAGGAGCATGTTCATTATGTTCATGTACACATATGTGCATGTGTGCTTGCAAACATCAAGCGCTTGGACCTGTGCACCTTGGACCTGTGTGGTTACATGCCTACACATGCTACCCAAACACACACACACATTAAAATACAAACTATTTTGAGTATTACACACATTCTTTTTCACAGAGATGAATTTGATCCTATCCTGAACTGCATCTAATATCCATTCATCCATCTGACATTACTACATTCAGACACACGCATGCACAAACTGGATTTAGTCCGCAGACCACATTTCAAAAAAACTTTTTCATGTTCTTTGTTTCATCACAGTTTTCAGATAAAATTTTATGACATTGATTTGGGACTAAAATGTACAAATAGATGTTATAGCACATCCATTCATAAATAATGCTTTTTTTTACTAAAAAAATAAGATGCCTACTCTCAGATAAATGAGGCCTACCACGATTAATCAGATGCAAACAGAAATATAAAACCAGTCCTAATTGAAAGAAAACAAATTGACAAAAAGATTGAATCCAATATTGAGTGATAATATCACAACAAGTGATTTATAAGCTATTTTTGTTGGCCAGTAATTTTTGACCGGGAACACCACAAGTGTAACAATGTGGCAGGCTTGTCATCTAGAGCAGTGGTTTTCAAACCCTGGGTGGGTCGCGAGACTTAAAAAATGGGTCGCCAGGATGATTTAAGGAAAATATAATTAAATTAAAAAACAAAATTTGTTTTCATAAAATCATAGTCTATAGGCCTATATAAAAGAAACACGCGAAATATGGCTATTTAAACAACTGAGTTTGGTTCATTTCTGTGAGGTGCGGCGCCTCACAAACAAGTTGACGGAAAGGAAACCGAGACGGCACGCGATGTTCCCGGACGCGGACGCGCGCGCATCGACATAGGCTCGGTCCTGCTCCTCCGTGGTATCGCGGTTACGGCACAGGCGATGAAACGTCAGAAACAACAACAGGTGACTAAGCTATCGTTATACGATCCCGCTCTTATTCATGCAAATGCTTTTAAACCATTCATGCGCGACAAGACAAAAGAGAACGCGCTGTCAGTAAATGTCCTCCTGACACACACACACGACCCACAGATATGCTCTGTCCCAAATGGAACCCTAAGCACTCGCGGTCTTCCTCTGAGTCCGCACTTTCGTGACGTAATGCCGCTTTGACTGTCGGGAAGAAGTCTGCTGCGGAATCCGCATCAGCGCGGGCTTGGCAAAAGTGCGCATCAAGGGCGCAAATCGACCACATGGGGGCGCTCGCGAGCACACTTCAGAGATCTAAAAATGAGAAATGGGACACACTGCGGTCTCACGGACTTAACGGACACGCGCACGCGGCAGCCATTGTAAGTCCACAAGACCGAAAGTGCACATGAAGTGTGCCATTTGGGACAGGGCCATAGACGCGCGCCAGTATCAAGTTCTCTTTCGCGCTAGAACGAACAACACACATGTATGCCAAAATGTCCGTTTTGTCGAGTATCCTCACAAGAACAGTCTTAAATGAGTTAAATAAAATCTTAAATGAAAGTAAAGAGTAGTGAGAGAATGGGATGCGTGAGATCATCAGCTGTGGCTGGTCCTAAAGTGGCAGCAGCTAATTCTCGGAGAAAATTACTAACTGCTCTTGACTAAAGAATGCGTGTAGCTTTAATACGGATTTCTCTATATTTAGTTTATAATTTATGCAGTGCGGAATGTTTTGATAACCTTATCCAATTTCTGTATATTTCATATCTGTTAGACAGGAAAGGCACAGGTAAATATGACATTTATAATGGGTTTATGTAAGGTTTGTTTTAAGTTCACTTAAATTAAAAGTTTTTATATTTTTTGAAGCCTAATAAATATTTAAAATTTGGGGGGATAATCATTTTCATTTTTTCTTAGAAGCCTATAATAAATAATAGTTTAGCATCCAAATAAATCGCGAATATGGAAAAAAAAAATATTCGAATGAGAGAGTTAGGTGAGCCCAACGAAATTATTTCGTTTTGGCTTGTTTATAGATATTTTTTTCATTCTTGTTCTGTTCTGAACAAGCATTAATTAGCATCCCTGTAGCTTTAGCTAGATCAAAAGAGTGCAGAATCAACTTTGCGTTGCGATCGCGTCACGGATAAGCCACTGCACGTGCATCATCAAAAGCGGTTGTTAAGAAAAGGCTTAAGAATAGGCCTATATAGGCCTATGGGTCGCGTCAAAAAAAAAAAAAAAAAAAAAAAAAGGGTCGCTCTTGAAAAAGTTTGAAAACCACTGATCTAGAGGCTTTGGGAATGCTTTGACGCACCAAAGAAAATGTAGACTTCTAACAGGTTAGGATTAGGGTTGGGGTTGGGGTTAGGATTAGGCAATCAGGCGCTGATTTCAACGAGGGGCGTATAATAATTTAGCAGAGCTAGGGTCGAAATTCGGCACAACCCCGGAAAGGTATTTGTCATTGATTGAACATTATGCACTTTACTCCCCTCATGTATTTCAGAAGCACCCTCAACCATAATCGATGTAAACTAGACCAGGGTTTGAAATAAAATAGGCTGATACATGTTCCTGTTAGAGGAAAAACAACTGCGGAAGTTTGACCAGTTTAAGCCATTTTGTGGGTGCAACATGTAACGTTACTTTGAGTTTGACAAAGTCTTAGACGCAAATGATCAGTATTAGGCTATTATTGCAGCTATGAAACGTTAAATGAACTTACCGTATCATGTGAAGGAAGGTATTTTCTGAATCTGAATCCTCCAAAATAGTCATCTGAGACTGAGACAGACAAGTGAGCTCCACCTTCCTCGAACTGAAGTGAATCATTTGAATCGAATCTTTGAATCGAATCTTTGAACTAATTCTTTCAACTGAACTTTCCGAACTTAGTTTGTGAACTGTTGAACTGTTTACTTTGCCATATGTTTAACATTTCTTTAATTTCTGAATGTGATTGAAAATATTTTCCAAATATACTTTTGTAAACATTTATGGTGATGTAAGGTGTTGTATTCTAGGAAATTAGCATATAGCCTAGCCCTAGAGCAGGGGTCTCCAACCTTTTTTCATTTGAGAGCTACTTTTTAAAAATGAAAGTGGCCGAGAGCTACTCATGTAATACAATACTTAAATCTCTTAAATAATGTCTCATAACTCTCATAGTAACAACAATCCAAACTGTTTTAGACCTAAAATAGTTTTTGTAGGCCTATATATGTCACCCTTTAATGTCAGAGAAAAGAACAGAATCAGAGATTAAAAAATATATATATATATAGAAAATTGTACTTTGCATATTATACTGTAAAAACACATAATTATAGTTGATTTTATAGTGCATGATAACTAGAGATGAAATGGCATGAAAATTTCATTTCATGATTATAGTGTCCAAAATGATCACGGTTATCACAGAATCCTGTTTAAAAAGTACTAATACTACACAATAAAATCAATTCACCAAGTTTTATGTCTAAAACCAGCAAATAACAAATAAACTTAGCATCAATATGCACTTTTTGTTTACATAAACATTAAAATAATAACATTAAAAATGATGGCCAGATTTTAAAGGAGTGTCTTGCAACATGTTATCTACTATGTACAAGTTCAAATAAAGTTTTGACAAAAAAGTTTTTATAAAAAGATAAACCTCGCATATTTCAGCCTTTAAATCATTTTTATAAAAATAATGAGTCAAAAAAGATAAATTACTGACATTTACACATGCACATTAGCTTATCTTTTATTATTAATAGTAAAATTAGGTCCGATTTTCCTGTGGCGTCTGTCGTTGCTATGCAACCGTGCACTGCGCTCTCCACAATGACAAAGAAGTTTTAATAGCTAATGGATTTCCACCACCGAAAAACGCTTGCTGTAGCTCTGCTACAAGATTTATTTACGGAGAAGAAAAAAACATGAGCATATATGAAAAAAATATATGTATGTACAATATTACATACTCTTCAAAATATTTGAAATAACGAACTTGAGCGGCAAAAGATGCGATATGTGAACGGCCCTTGGCGAGCTACCTCCAATCAGGCCACGAGTAGCTCGAGTAGCTACTGGTAGCTCGCGAGCGACGTGTTGGAGACCCCTGCCCTAGAGGGTGCACCCGATCGATCAAACAAACAAACAGTCAGGTGAATTTGTCAAATTTCGACACTGAACAAAAATTGTGAACCGTTTGATTTCTCATTTTCTTTTAAAAATCAATTAATCAATACAACATCTACTTTAGAATTCAATTAGTGTTTTAGTGTTGTTGTTTTACGCCGAACCTACTGGCCTATAGCCTATGGTTGGTGGTTCTTCAACTACGGGCACTTTTGGCCTTGTGAACTTGAGGTAAAAAAAAGTGTTCAAATCAAAATTGTCACAGTCTAACAGTTAAATATAACTAGTCTAGTTTAATGATCCATAAGAGAACGCACTTACATTATAAGACAAATTGGTGTTTTTTGACATATTTTCCGATCCGCGCTGAACAAATGTCATTTCCATCACATGGAAATATTTGATTATTATTTAAAATTATTATGATATACATAATTTCTTAACAGTGTAAGAGCACTTTCACACATAGTTTTACCAATTTATACCTATATTGCAATTACCATAGATTTGTGGATTAAGTAAATTAATTGTCATGAGGCCCAAACACAAAGCTTACATCCACCACAACCTGAAATATAATATTGCATTGGTTAGATACATTTCAGAAAAATAACTACTTGTGTTATTACATTAAGTGGAACATTATCCCATAAACTATGCAGACATTTTTAATGAGTGATTCGAATTTTGTACATATTTTCTAAAAAGTTATGAGGTGGTGGAAATGACTGGGTGTTGTGGAAATGACAATGAATGGACGTCCATGTAGAATAACAGAAAACATTTATTTGAAACCCATTTAACAAATCATTATCCATTAGTCTGTTTGGTTCCATAACCAGATGAACAGTTACAGTCTTACTGTAAACAACTTTAACCACAAATAGTCACAAAAAAATGTAAGTTACGCATAAATTGTAATTGTAACATTCTAATTGTAATAAAACTTTATTATAAAGATAAGTTATCTAATAATAATAAAATATTCATATGCAGCCACTCAATCTATGAATTGCACCTTGTAAGCATAAATGTCATTTCCACCTCACCTTTGTCATTTCCACTCAAGAAGGTAATGTGGTGGAAATGACGGTGGTGGAAATGACAATCCTACAGTATTTTGTAAAAAAAATCCAAGCTAGTATTACAGATTAGCTATGAATTGGTAGTTAGCATTGCATGCATGCAAAATACATCTATTTGTGTTAAAAAATCAATGTATTTACAAACTCATTTATTGTTACGCCATGTTTGGAAAGGACATACAATAAAAATATTTTCATTTCAAGCAACATTTACCTTGAGTTTTCTTCTCCAAGTTGCTGAATAAATTTAAAATCTCCTCCATGTCAGACATGTGCTGTGATGTCATTGTTCATCTCCATAGAAACTATCCAAACAATCTTTAAAAAAAACTTTTTAAAGGGACATTACAGTGTTGTGGTGGAAATTACGGCAATACTGTGGGACAACTACATTTTGTATATAAAATCACATTAATAGTTGTCTGACCTTAAATACCTCAATTATGTTTTGATTCTTTTACTGATACTTTATTCAGTCATATTAAAAAAAAATAGATAAATATTTTTTTTACACTTCTTTTTCATTATTGAAGATCAGAAGTCTGGGTGTGGGACAAGCACAAAACAGCAATATTTGCATGTATAATGATGTTTAAAAAGGTAAAAAATCGTCGTAGACTACCAGTAAAAAGTTCCTAAAGTACTTTCATTGTAAATTTAACTATGAAAGTGTTAATTTTTCAAAATTAAATGTTTTTTATAAAATATGATCAAAGGACATGAAAGTGCCCGTAGTCTAAGAATTGCCCAATTAACGAGTCCAATAATATTTGACATAGGTGCTACATGAACATAATTAAAGTGTATTGTTGCAAGTGATGAAATAGATTGTAGAAATAGTTAAAAACTATTTTTTATACTGCACTACCTGCACATCCCAGCAATAAATTATTTGTAAGCACCTATATGTTCGCAAACCATATAAACATAGACCTATGATTTGGCATGGCAGAAATCCAGCAAAAAGCGTTCCCTAGGTCTATATTTCGTTGAAAATGTTTGTGCTGTGTATTAGTACACCTATTTCTGAACATTTGTTAACAATCACTACATTTATGCCTATTAAGCATCCATAAATACATATTAAACATCATAGTTTTAAACACCATAGACCCCAATAAACCACAGCACGTGGCCTATATAGCCTAGCTATGAATAAATTCACATATATGTGAAGCACTGTTAAATATATGCACCGTTCAAAAGTTTGGGGTCAGTAAGATTTTTAATGTTTTTAAAAGAAGTATCTTCTGCTCACCAAGGCTGCATTTATTTGATTAAAAAACAACAAAAAAAACCCAGTAATATTGTGAAATATTATGACAATTTAAAATGACTGTTTTCTATTTTAATATATTTTAAACTGTAATTTATTCCTGATCAAAGCTGAATTTTCAGCATCATTACTCCAGTCTTCAGTGTCACATGATCCTTCAGAAATCATTCTAATATGCTGATTTGATGCTCAAGAAACAAGAACATTCAAGTGTAAAATCATATCTTCCAGAGGAGCAGACGGAAGACCACTAAGAGAGGACACAACAGAGTCTGCAAAATCTGACGGATTAATTGATTTCCGTTTACAGAAATTAACAGAGTGTGAGGAAGACATAGAAGGAAGAGGCAGTTCCAGATTAAAAAAGATTGCCAGATGATCAGAGAGACCAATATCAACTGAAGACGGCTGTGATATAATTGCTTCATTTGCAATCACAAGGTCTAATGTATGACTTTTGTTATGTGTAGGGCCGCTAATAAACTGTTTAAGATTAAAACAGTCCAATAAAAATAGGGAGTCCTTTGTCGTCACACAGTCATTTTCGTCAATGTGTATGTTTAAGTCCCCTAGAATGAGGATTCTCTTAAATTTATAACACAACATTGACAACAAGTCAGCAAACTCAGACATAAAAGCTTCATTTGCCTTTGGTGGTCGATAGACAGTAGCGATGCTAATTGCCTTTGGAGCAGAAATATTCGAAACAAGGCGTTCAAATGATGAGAACTGTAGCACACACACAGCGCTGATGTTAGATTGCAGATTATGAACCACAATAATTCCCCCACCACGACCAGTAAGTCGCGGGAGATCAAACAGTACATACCCCTCAGGAGTGATCTGGTTGAAGAGGAGACCATCGTTTTGTTTATGCCATGTTTCAGTTAAAAAACAATAAGTCCAGTTTTCGCTCTGCGATGATATCCGATAAAAGCAGGGCTTTATTGTTTACTGAGCGTGCATTGAACAATGCAACATTTACGGGGCTCTGGCACACCGCAGAAGGCAACTCCGATCGAACGATCGAATCATCCTAATGAATGTCGCAGGACTATTGCATAGGCCCTGCGAAAGCCTATTATGACGTGGTGTAGTAAATGCTGTGAATTTTCTATCACTCTTGTGTACTTTCACGTTATAATAACCTGATGTTAAGTCCATTGTGGAAAAGAATGCTTTACCACCTACAGCCGCAAGTGCATCCGCTTGATGCGGGAGAGGATGTGCATCTTTGACGGTGCGCACATTCAGCCAGCTAGTCTGTGAACAGCCTCAGATCACCATTCCTTTTCCAAACTAACACCAGAAGCAATGCATTATCACTCATCGACTTTCTGGTTGTCACGCTCCATGTCGTCCAAGGCCTCTTGCAGCTTCTCATAGTGCGACGGTGACAACCTTCTGTAAGGAAGCCTGAAAGGTTTAGTATCAGTTAGATTCTGTGAACAAAGCATTTGGCTCTACCACAGTCCAGTCCATGATGCGAAAATATCGACTCATAGTTTATCGACAGTTCAGCCAACCTCGCTCTCCAGTAAGGTGTCAAATAATTTGAGCTTATGTCGATGTCATGGAGTCCCAGGCTAGACAGTGTTGAGCCAGTCAGACCATGTGGCGTGTAGTGTTGTCTCTCAGTCTCGCACCTCTTATTACTGCATTTTGTCTGGCTTTCAGTCTCCACTTCATTACACTGCAAATTTTTCACCTGTTGAAAAGACATGCCAAGACAGTCAATATCAAAATCTTCAAGAACCATTCATGTGTACACATCAGCCAGCTTTCAGTTGCGTTTTAGACAGACAGGTTTGTTTGATGGTTTGATAATTTTAACTGGTGTACTGCCATAGTACTGCCTAGATTCCCAACTGACCAGAATCGGGACTGCTTTGTTGAACTTGTGGTTTGTGGACGGTCCTGGCAGAACAAGCTGATGCTCTGTGGCCAAAGGCATTACAGGTAAAGCACAGTTTATTCGACAGTGTAAAAAAATGATCATGACTTGCATCACCACATACTTCACATGCAACATTTTGTTTGGTTACACCACTCCTTACTTTATGTTGAGGTATGTTCACTCTTATTGCCTGCTGACAAGAAAGAGCAAAGACTCAAAGACTGATCCTGAGTACAGTGCTCAGTATCCTGAGGTAGCGCTACTGCTGTATTTAAATAAGTAAAATAAAAATCTACAATATAAATAACTTCAATTATCAAAATATTTCAGTCCATTCAACAGTTCAGAAGTTTCCTGGAATCAGAGATATTTCAGTTCACATCTCATATTTGCAAATGGCGAACCTCTCATCCACTCAGTCATGTTGTAGCGGTGACCTTATTCGCCCATCACCCCGGCGACTCGTGTGTAACGTGTAAGGTCCCAGGAAGAGTGAAACAGCGATCACGGCACCAGTTGTAGCAGTGTGTTATCTGCATTGTGTCAACTCAAAATCACTCTTGAATGCTAAAATCAAATCCTCGTTTATTATATCTTGGGTAACACAAACAGATAATGAGGACTCGTACAGCAATTAGAGCAGCATGCGGCAGCAATGCACGATGGTGAGAAAGATAGAGGATAAAATCAACGTAAAGAACACGCTGACTTTTTGGGACTTTAGCTTATTCACCGTATCCCCCAGAGTTAGATAAGTCCATACATACCCTTTTCATCTCTGTGCGTGCCATAACTCTGTCGGATGCACCCACCGCTAGCCTAGTTTAGCACAAAGACTGGAGGTAAACGGCTCCAGCTAGCATACTGCTCCCAATAAGGGACAAAATAACGCCAACATTTTCCTATTTACATGTTGTGATTTGTATAGTCACAGTGTGTACAAATAACAAGGTCAAGTCAAGTCAAGTCAAGTTTATTTGTATAGCGCTTTTCACAATACAGATTGTATCAAAGCAGCTTCACAGTATTAAATTAAAATAATACAACAAAGTTTGTTTCAAGAGGAATTTATTGAAGGTCACATGAGACACAGCCATCTTCTAACTGTATACATACTGGGAACTATATTCTTAGAAAGGGTCATCTGGTGACTTTTCCCCTATTGTTTTTCTAATATGTATTCGGACATACTACTCTGTTGGCGTACTGTTTTTCGCATACTATATAGTAGGGAAGTATTCGATTTCGGACACAGCATGTGTTTATGTGAATACTCACCAAGACCGGCATTTTGACAGTATTTTTAGTGTATTTGACTGTTTAAGCGCAACAAGCAGCGAAAAGAACTCAATAAAGTAGTGAGAGGTGGCTTTGTGCGCACTTTGAGTGTGAACACAAAATCTGCATGAGTGAGTAAAATTATGCGCAATACTCGCTGTCGGAGAGATGTTTAAATGTGTGTTGTTATTGATGTGTTGGAAAAAAAAAGAAAAGGAAAAAAAAAATCGATATTTTTGACAATACTATATTGGACTTCGTTTATTATTTCACATGGCCTTTACAATTGAAAAATGTGTATATATATATATATACATATATTTATATATATATATATATATATAAAAACTTGCCAAAGTGGCTAACAGGAGTGACTGCATTACACGCCACTGCTGAGATCCACCCGCATTTGGCGGGTGTTAATGTCAAGTCGTGCTTAGAATACCTGCATGTGATTTCAGCTGTACATACACAACTGTAACAACACTGTTGACCATGAACCCACCCTTAAACCTATCCATAACACTAAACCTGTCCCTAACCTTAACCGTATCCCACCTCAGCAGTGTCATTATTTCTAGGACTTTTATATTTTAAGTGTATTTTCGGTCTCCATTGTTCACTTCCTGTAGTTTGTTCCAGTTTTCCTCTGTTTCTATAGTTACCCTTGTTTGTTTCCATGGTAATTCATTACACACACCTGTTCCTTGTTAGCCTTGTTATCCAGTGTATAAATACCCATGGTTCAGTTGTCTTTTTCGGTCGTTGTCTTTACATTTATGTTTGTAAAGCTGTTGTATTTTGTTCTATATTATCATCTTGTAACAATCGGCCTAATCGGTAGAGTTACATGAGCTAAAAATGGGGTCAGATTGAACTGTGTGAGTTTAAGTGTTTTAAAAGATGAGACAACAACAGAATTAAAGTGAATAAATGAAGTGTATTTGCTATTTCTACCAGGAACTTAAAACAACACAATACAACATAGAAGCCTTAGGCTGTTAGGAGTCCATTGGTTCCATACCATAAAACAGTCCTTAAGAGTCCTTGTGTGCTGTAAGTCCCAATGTGTAAGTGTCCACCGGTGTATATACAATCCAACTGTAGTGATAATCCAATGAAAAGTTATGTGGTTTGCTGGAATGGTAAGTCCTTAAAATAAACTCCTCAATCCAGCTTTGGTCCTCTTGACAGAGACCCCGTTTGTTTGCCATGCTGCTCAGTCACATGACAGGCAGACCCAGAATGGTTAAAAGACATACACACATCAAAACAGATAAGAGGAATAAAATGGACTAAAATGACTAAGACAACATGTAAACCTATTAAAACTCTAATATACATAAAATCATTATAATATATAGAGTGGTTAAAACATGTGTCATGTGTGACAGTGTCACAATCTGGATATATACGTTTCCTGTTTGGATTATTGTCGTCATCTACCCTGTTTGGATTTTCTTTGTGTGTTTATTTAATAAATTGTTGCTGTGAATAGATCATCTCCTCAGTCATGTTAACCGTAACAAATAGCAGCAAAAGTGTTTTGAAATCAGAAATCTCTCAGATTTCATTAAAAATATCTTCATTTGTGTTTCAAAGTTGAACGAATGAAAGTCTAACGGGTTTGGAACGACATGAGGGTGAGTAAATAATAAAACATTTGGGTGAACTAACCCTTTATTATTTGGGCTACTGGGTGTGAAAAGGTTGGTTCTATGGAGGTGATAAATGAAAATGAAAGTGACTGCAAAATGGAAATGATTGGCCGAGCCAACAATTTAATTTATTTATTTTTTACTTCGAATCATTTGAAAGATGGCTGGCAGCAAATGACTTTGCAGCAGAAATAAAAGCTGATATGTTCCTGAGTGTCTTGTGTCCCACAGCGTATGGGCTACTGAAGAATTTGAACCACCAAGGATGGTGATAGAACTGACTTATAAAGAAATGACTGAAACATTTTAAGCCAAAAACAATATGCTGAACGCTTCAGATTTCACAGATGATATCAGACAGAAGGTAAAACGTTTACAGACTACATTGTTGACTTGAAAAGACTTGCTAGCACATGCGAGTTTGGCCAATTCCTCAATGATGCACTGAGGGATCAGTTTGTCTGTGGTTATCAGATGAAGCTTACCGTTAGCGTCTCTTATCCGAGAGGAATTTGACTTTCAAACAAGCCTATGAAATTGCTCTTGGCCTTGAACTGGCATACGAGGATACAATTGTATGCCAGGAAGATACCTGTGTCGTTTCTCCTGTTTAATGGATAGTCAGGGAGTGAGGGCAGGTATAAGTTGTTTTGTTTTCTTTCTTTTATGCATAGGTAAGTTAATGTTAATTTCCCCTTTAGAGGTATTTTTTTTTTCTTTTGTTTAGGCCCACCTCCTGAGGTAATGTTTTTGTTTATTTTGGTATATTTGTAATGTTTTATGTAATATCCCTTTTTACTTTTGAAACCTCTGCTTAATGTGAAAATAAAAGGCAGACACGCCATTTGGGACGAGACTTCAGACAGGCACTGTCTGAATACTAGGCACTATTCTGCAGTGTACAATACCTCTGACTTACTATGTGCAAGGCCATTGATATGTTAAAGTGGATGTCGATCACAAGCTACCATCAAGGTTTTCAGAACAGCAGCCAGAAGGGATCAATTATGACATCTTTGATTGCTTGCCAGTTGGTGGAATGCAGAGAGCTGGAACGTCTGACCCAGAAGGTCAACCTGATCAAATTTAGGAAGCAAACAGAACGTCGCAATCCACAAAGGCAACGTAAAGGTCTAAGTAGAAAATCTTTAAATCTTTAGGTCTAAGTAATAGATAAATATTGTTCAAGACAACATAATAGTTACATTTGTTGGTCACTTTAAAATAATGCATGTGTTTTAGGCTAGAACATATTAAGTTTGGTCTATGTTAGGTTCCAGTTTAAAAAGGGAGGAGTTTGGTATATTGGTGCAACTGTGTTCACATGTATTACGGTATTTTCATTGCACGCATGCGCTGTGTGTTGTATCAGCGTCACCCCCATTTGTCTTAACCCATGATTTTGTGTGTGTGTGTGTGTGAGACAAGTGTTGTTTAATGTGTCACAGAGACACTGAAGAGTTTGAAAAAGCTCCAAATCCAGCACAGAGGGGTTCAGTGAATGTGTGTAACCATGCGTTTAATGTGACAGAAACACTGAAGAGTTGTAATAAAGTCTAAATCCAGCACAAAGTGGTTCAGTGAATGTGGTGTTGAATGTGTGTAAGTGTGTGAGTGTGTGTGTGTCAGAGACGCTGTAGAAGGAGAGAGTGCCGGCCGACACGTCCACACACACTCCTACTCTCTTACAGGATCCTGAACCAGCAGAAACATCAGTGGAGTTATTATTGTGCCAGACAGAGAATCTGTCATCAGAGCACTTCAGACTCCAGGACTTCTCATTCAGTCCAAACATAGAGTCAGCACACAGTCCTTTCCTCTTGATTCCTTTATATGCCACTGATATGTAAATATTTCTACTCCATTCAGCCTCCCAGTAACAGCGTCCAGTCAGACTTTCTTGACACAGGACCTGCAAGCACTTGTCAAATCTCTCTGGATGATCAGGATACGACTGCTGCTTATTCACACACGTCACCTTTCTGTTCTCTTCTGACAGAATGAGTTGAGTGTTTGCTGTGTTTGGATCCAGTGTGAGATCAACGGCATCTGAACACAAGAACACACACATTACAACACCAACATTTACAACCACAAAACAACAAATACTAAAACTGTGTCTTTGAGGACTTACATTTGTGTAGTCTTGAAATCATGATCTCTCCTCTGTGATCCACAAAAGAAAATACAGAGAGAGAGAGAGAGAGAGAAAGAATTGTGAAATACTGTTATGTTCCCAGTTTATCATATTGTGAACATAAACTTTATCTCTTTCTTTCTTGCTTTCATTCTTTCTTGTAGGCAAGTTATTTTGAGTACACTGTAAAAACTAAAGGAGCCTCAAATATCCTGTCGGATACTCAAGGAACTTCAAAATGTAATTTAGGTGCCTCAAAGCTCTTTCTCCTATAGTAGGGTAACTGGAGGAGCATTGACAATCTTTGAGGTTCTTGCTGGAACTTATGGGATCCTTTAAGCACTTTGTATTTAGTTCAGAGGTTCTGGAGTCACCTTTTCATTACTATGAGACCTCGAAGTGCTTTGGGGGAAAATAGAGGAACTTGAATACGATAAAAGGGTTATTGGAAGATCTTTTAACATTTAAGTGGTTCCTGGAAGATCTCTTATGTTAAAGCCAGCATCTGGAGGAACCCAATGGTTCAGTGAGGCCAAAATAAGATTATTAATATCCTATTATTATTATTATTATTATTATTATTATTATAGGCTACTTAAGTTTGATTCAGTAGGCTATACCCAGGTGAAAAAGACGTAGGCCTATCCGATTGTTAAGTCTGACGTTTAGCGTGACGTTTAGCCTTTTCCGGGTCCAAGCGCTCCTCTCATCCAGAAATAACAATGGTGGAACCTGTAAATTTATTTACGATCACGTCCTTCTTAGTGAGGCACCCTTGGCGGTCAAAAAGGGTTTAAATTCCTTTAACACCAACAGAGTGGTTAGTGTAGCTCATCACTCAGGTGACATAATTAAGGGTAGAGTCCAGGCATCAATGAAAAAGAAGATTTACGAGGTTGAAGTGAGTTAGCTCGGGACACGGGACACAGCACTGCGGCATTGTAAAAACACTCAATAATAACCAAAACACTAGCGAAAGCGGTAGGTAGGTAGAGAGGACCTGGACTTTGGACCCGGAAAGTATTATTGGAGAGTGGTTACGTCACGACTTAACAACCGAATAGGCTACTATTAAATGTATTAAAAATGTACTTGACTGCGTTTTTAGTATAGGTCTACAATACAAATATACTTTAATGCATTTTTAATACATTTAACAGTAGCCTACGTCTTTTCACCTGGGTAGCTTACATTTATTTAGTATCTAGGCCTATTTTATTGATTAATTTAAACCTTAAACTACGACACTAAATAATAATAATATTAATAATATGAAGAAGAAGAACCAGGAGGAGAAAAGTTTTAAGTTAAAAGTTTTATTCTGTCACGAAACTGCTGCTCTCTCCTCTGCTGTCGTCGCTTCAGTGATCCTCGCGCGCATCAAAGCTCAGCTGATCGTTATCGGGTTCGTAACGGCTCCTCTCATCAAAGCTTCCGCTGTTTGTTCGGCTCTCCGTTACAAGGTTTGTAAACTCGCCAAATAAATATAAATACAGAGTCTACTCACTATATATTCAATCACACACATATATAAACTAAATTTATTATACAATACTACGTTTTTACAGTGATTACCACTCGTTTATTGCACAGTATCTGGTATGAAGGTTTTAGCCGCGATGCTAGATACGTTGATCTAATGAACAAATGGAAATTACTGACTTATTGCCTTAGATTGATTTAGTCATTCAATTCAACATGTACAACTGTGTCTTCAAATGCTGATATAGCCTAACTAATTTAGCTGATTCCTGCTGTCGTCATTGGCGTTTGTTATGAATAACAAAAGCAGGTTAATATAGTTTGGTCTGTTTTTGTTTAGCCTAACTTTACTTACTACAGGTGCCCTCATTCTCTCAAATACCATTTTAAAGCCATTTACTGGTCAATAAATATTTGTGAATAATCAGCTTTGTTCTTTTGTTTCCCCAGAACAACCAGTACATTTCTAAAATAATCTGAACATTTCAGAGGCAACATTGAATTACAGTAAGTTACCTACACCACATGCAAGTACTTTATTACTATGAACTTTCTCTGTGTGAAATTGTTTGTGTCATGATCCTGCCATCTAGTCCTTGATGTTGTTTAATTCTTGAGGCAGGATCATGACAGACCCATGTTTTATGTGTAAGCACATGGCCATTTGTTTGGGCTGTGTGCTTGCGTTGTCTTGTCACCTTACCCCGCCCCCTTGTTATCTCTTCTTGTTATCATTATTGTATCATCGCCGTCACCTGTTTCCCTCATTAGTTTCTCCCTATTTAATCCCCTTGTGTTCGCTGTCTTGTGCCGGTTCATTGTGTGATTCTCAGTGTGTGTTAACCTTCCTGTGAGTACCTTGTGAAGAACTGTCTTGTAAAGTCCTGATATTGTTGCTGCTGTTAGTTATTTGTCTAGTTATCTGTCAAGTCTTAGTCTAGTGTAGTTAGTCTTTGTTTTTGCCCTCCAGCCTTGTTTTGCCCCATTGTGGGTTTTGTTTTCCCTGTTTTGTCTGAATAAATCTGTGTTTATTGCATTCTGTCTGCGATTGGGTTCATCTCTCTCCAACCTCATAACAGTTTGACTGTGTACTTGTGTTTTTTTTAATCAGTTATTCTCTGAAAATCTTCCCTCATGCTCTCAAATCTCATTCATGTTACTCAGAAAAATAATATCACAGGTTTGGTGCCAATAATGCCTTGCATTTTTTCTTATATCTTTATCATTTGCATTTGAATATAAGACATTTTGACTCTGAATTAACTTCAAGTTTAGTCTTTTTTGACAAAAAAAAAAGAGGAAAAAGTTATTATATGGCTTCAGAAGACTTACAACACAACCCATAACACATGAGTTGTGAACTCATTGATTATTTTTAGGATCTTTTCTGGGACATTTTTTGGAGTTTAACTATTTTTACATAAATTGTTGCATTGAACTATACAAGTGTACATAAGAATGGTTTCATGAATGATTTACACAATTTCTTTCTGCTGGTGTTTCATGCAGTGATATTGAATGGTGACGGGTTGCATTATGCCTGAGATCTGCTTTTGGGTTCCACAGACAGAAAGTCAAACAGGTTTGGAATGTCACAAGGCTGAGGAAATTATTTAAATTTGACAACTATCACTTTAATAACCTTATTAACAGTAAATGTTGTACTTTGCAGGGATCTCGGTAAGCTGAAATACAAGTTTGAACAAGAATAAAAATCCTCCTGTAGACCTGAAAATCACTGAAGTGCCTGGACCATCCACCAGAAAAGAGGAAAAACAAACGGAAAACGAATCTGCTGTACCTTTTCACTTTTCTAACTCGTTAAGTACCTCACATGTCCCTTGTGAAGATTTTATTATTGATTGCATTTTATGTTGCAGCGAGTAAAGGTCACATTTGTGAATTTCGTGAAATTACACAGGCAAAAAAATCCATTGATCATTGTCAGCAGTGTAGTGACGTAATGTATGAAGCACAGCTCACACAGGAGTCACTTTCACACAGCTTTCTGTTGGGCAAATCTAGCAAATTCCAGTAACCAACTTGGTCCAATAGTGACATTTTTGACCACACACGAAATTGCTGATCGTGTGGATTCTTATTGAAATGACTGGAATTCTACTTCTCTATCTCTACCTCTACTTCCTCTATCTTGTTTCATGAGAATACTCAACAACCATTTATGAACACTGTTGATTCAAGTCACACATTTAAGCTTTTCAAAAGGCATAGTACATTACAGTCTCCAGTCTCACGGCAGCCCAGACTTCAACACTTTATGATTCAAAATAGCTGAATAACTAATCATCAGAGATTTCTGTATAGAGATAAAGGTTAGGATCATAATTTTCAGGAATATTACAACACAATGAGTGCATATTAGCACTGGTTGTTTGTTTTTGGCATCTGATAGAGCTTTTGGACTTGGAAACAGTGATGTCAGACTTACCATCGGACTGAAACACAAATGTTTTAAAGTTAAGTGAAGATGGACATTTTTAATTAGTAAAAAAAAAAAAAAAAAAATTACATTGATTTATTTCGTGGAACATATGTGTTTCCATGCATTTTGTTGAAATGTCTTTTCTTGTATAGCCTATTGCATATACTTGGTTGATTATTCATGTTGCTTATGTATTATACTCTTTTTTGTGTATTCATTGACATTAATCTATAGTTAGCTTTTTTTCCCCATGTGTATGGAAGTGTATGTATAAAAATGAATATAAAATATGTAATAAACAATTCTTATTTTGTATTTGGTTCAATTTGTTTATTATAATAGAAGTCAAAGGTAACCATAGTTACAACATGAAATTAAATATTAAAAAAAAATGAAATTTGGTTCCTGGAGGTGCCTAATATAAGAGTTCCTCAGGAAACCTGTGTGGTTCTTCAGAGAACCACCCCTTTTTAAAGGGTGCCTAGAGGATCTACAGACGGTTCCACCGGTGTGGCAAAGTGAAGAACCCCAAAATGTTCCTCCAGGCACCTTTTATTTTTACAGTATAGGGTTAATTATGTATTACTGTGACACTGCCTTTGTCAGATAAGGGTGCTCAACAGTACCAAAGTCCCTTTAAAGGGTTAGTTCACCAAAAAGGGGCAAATTTGGCATCCTGGCCAAATTTGCCCCTTGGCCTCTGTCCATCATGGCCTCCTAATCATCCTCATATACTGATTGGCTTCATCACTGTCTCCTCTCCACCAGTAAGCTGGTGTGTGGTGGGCGTTCTGGCGCAATATGGCTGCCGTCGCATCATCCAAGTGGATGCTGCACATTGGTGGTGGTTGAGGAGATTCCCCCATCTATGTAAAGCGCTTTGAGGTCTCAGAAAAAGCGCTATATAAATGTAATGAATTATTATTATTAATTATAATTATTATTAAAAAATGAAAATTATGTCATTAATTACTCATCCTTATGTCGTTACAAACACGTAAATCTTTCGTTCATCTTCGGAACACAAATTAATATGTATTTAATAAAGTCTTAGAGCTTTCTGTCCCTCCATTGACAGCCTATGCAAATACCACTTTCAATCCCCAAAAAGGTAGTAAAGTAATTACTACCATTATTTAATTATACCAGTCATTAAAGTAATCCATGTAACTTCAGTTGTTTTATCCTCAATTTTATGAAGTGACGCGAGTGAAATTCCTGTTTCCTGTGTCAGGCTCCGCCCCTTCCTGTGGGGAGTAGCCTACAGAAATCGTTACTGTTGTTAGCACAAGCTTATTTTCCTTAAGTTAGTTTAATTCCATTTCTATGGAATTTAATTCAACCTGGACTTGAGATTGGCTGTGTGTCGTGGCTGTGAGCTGTGAGCGGAGCGCGTTCACTTAACTGGACTCCTGTATTCACTCGTTCAAGATGGGACCAAAAAAGACCCAGGCGATGGAGGATCTGGATGACATTAAAAAGTCACTGGACTTCCTATCTGAGGAGGTTTCTGCTGTCAGGCTTCAGCAGAAATCAATCATGGATTTAATCGAGGAGGTAAAAACACTGAAAATCCAGAATGCCGAAAAGGATAAGCAGATAACTTTCCTCGAGAAACGAGTGTCAGATTTGGAGCAGTATACCAGGGCGAACGACGTGATCATTACTGGTATGCAGGTCAAACCTCGCTCGTATGCACGGGCAGTTGCAGCGGAGGTGGACGGGACCACAGATGAGAAACTGTTGGATTCCGTCGAACAGCAGGTGGCTTCTTTTCTCCGATCCAAGGGAATAGAGGTTGACCAGAACACCATTGAAGCCTGCCATGCGCTGCCCAGGTGGAGCAACAATGATAAACCAGCCATAATTATGAAGTTTGTAAATAGAAAACATAAAACGGAGCTACTAAAGCAAGGGAAGAAGCTGAGAGGATCAAATGTCTACATCAATGACCATCTGACCAAACGGAACGCGGACATCTCTAGGAAGGCCCGGTTTCTGAAAAAGCAGGGGAAGATCCTGGCAACATGGACATCCAGCGGTAAGATCTTCATTAAATTGAATGGAACACCGGAGGAGGCGAAGGTAATGATCATTCGAGACATCGAGGAGCTGGAGAGATTTAACTGATTACTACGTGACTGAAGGTAGGGAACTGAGCCAACACTCTACTTCATCATGATGACGCTTGGTACCGGTAATTATTCATCATCAGCTGATGATAGAACTGTACCTACTATGACTGTGAACTATGATAGAACTGAAAACATTTAATTACACTGAGTACAAATGTCAGGATATGGAGATCGATGTTGATCCGGAAAATAACTTCTACTCTGACGTCACCGATAATTGCTGCTACCACTCTGAGGATCAGTATAATAGGATTATTAAAGCAGAAAATAAATTTTCTATTATACATTTCAATAGCAGAAGTTTATATGCAAACTTTAATAAAATCAAGCATTATTTAAATCAGTTCGAACAACCATTCAGTATTATTGCCATCTCTGAGACATGGATCAGCACTGAGAAGGGAGCTGATTTTGAACTGGATGGTTATGAATTTAACTACATAAACAGAGAGGGGAAGACTGGTGGAGGCGTAGCTTTGTATGTAAATAAATACCTGCAGTATAAAGTGTTGGAAAGCATGACAAGGGTGATGAATGATATATTTGAATGTATAACAGTAGAAATTATTATGGAAAAGAAAATGAATGTAATTGTTAGCTGCATTTATAGGACTCCTGGTTCTAACTTAGAAATCTTTAAGGAATGGTTTGAGGAAACATACACAGCTTCAACTCAGAAGGCTTTATTTATCTGTGCGGACTTTAATGTTGATTTACTTAAAGGTACAATATGCAAGAATTTTTGCCGCTAGAGGGCGCTACATTCCAAACAACAACAACGGCGTAGCTTGATGACGATGTGAAGGAGCGTGGAATGATGGGAACTGTCGTTTTAAACTCCACCGTGGATGTAAATCAGTCAGACGGGAATCGAAAAATCATGTTCATGGATGAGGCTAAGTTCTATTTTTATAAATGTTGCGTTTAATGACATGCTTTTTGTGGCGAGTGGGGCGTGGTTCAGCGCGGTCTGTGATGGGAGAGAAAAGAGACGAGCAAGTAGGTCAAGTGCAAATGCACCTGTGTCTTATTGCAGTGATCGGTGTGGAGAGACCGCTTATAAGCCGCGCTGGAACGAGAGAGAGACTGGAGAGAAAATTGGACGCAGAGAAAGAAAACCGGTGGATCCGAGCTCTCATTTTTGAACTGTTTTGTGCCGTCGCGGTTGCCACAGTGAATGCGCGTTGTGCGCGGCTTTTGATTGTTTTGCTTTATTTTAATAAAGTACGAGTCCCAGTCACGCCGACGCGTCTTCTTCCTTCCTGACTCTTAAACCTCATCACACTATTATTTCATTAAAATGAATTAACCGCATGAAAAGTAAGGTTTAATACTTCATAGATGTTACTGTATTTGTTGAATTCATTGTTGTGATAACGCTGCGCAGTTTTACATGTTCTAAACAATTGTTGTAAAAATACATTCGAACATGCCCACATAATTTGCCAAAATACTGATTAATCTTTATGTATAACACATGCTATATTTATTTACATGGCCATAAACACCAGACGTGATAAACAATGTCAATAAACTAAACACAAATCTAAAGCAATAATACTTTCCTTACATAAACATAACTATTACCGAATGCTAGGGGTGTAACGATACACAAAACTGACGGTTCGGTACGTCCCACGGTTTTGACGTCTCGGTTCGGTTCGGTTCGGTTCATTTAGGTGGAGTGGGGGGTTTAGAAAGCTAAAATTGTTTTTGTTTTTAAACAGATAATTTAATTAACAAATTGTGTCCTTGTCTTTAAATTAATTCAATTACAAGTAAACGTTTCGCAAGGATAAAACTAATTATCTGCTAATGCTGTAAACTATATAGGAGCCCTTACTTGCACATTACTATAACATTAAAGCTTAACAACAGAGCCAAGACTTTTAGCCTAAATTCAGTTGCTATTTATTTTTAGATATAATAATAATCAACACTCAAGTAACAAATTGTATGAAAACCTGTAAACTGCACATAAGGCAGTTTTTACATTAACATATGTTTTTACTCTAATTTATTATTGAAATATAATAATTTACACAGTTGCTGTCATTTTCATGACAGATATTTTAAACATACATAAAATAATCAAGATGTCATTAACAGGTTAAGTAAAATATAATATATAGGCTAATATAGTGCATTTATTTAGTGAAAGAGTTCATTTCCTTAGCAAACCAACAAGCTGTGGACACTGAATGACTTGCCTGAGGTAAATAAAGCTATGTGAAAAAAGAAGCGTTTTATTGACATATTTCCGCTGTTGAAACACTGACTGAGCGATTACACGAGTTATGATGCCTTTCAGTAAGTATACTGTATCTTTCAACATACCTTCAGGTGTCCATTCATGTTTATTCTGTAACTGAGGAAGAGAATCGCGTTTACTCGCGCTCCGCGCTGCCGCTTGAAATGAGGAGCCTAGTAGCCTATGGTGATCTGTCACGCCACATCAAAGAGCGCCAAAACGACATTTAATGTTTGAATTTCGTCATCAAATAGACAGAATTTGAAAGATTACACCTTGCTTATTATCGAATGTAACAAAACACTGAGCTTATTGCGATTAAATGGTGGTTAGGCAACGCTGTATTCGTTGTGTACACATAAGACATGAGGTCCAATGAGCCGGGACAGCAGGGGGCGGGGCAGCAGGGGGCGGGGCGGGCGTGTTCGGTACGCCATGAGAGTATCGCGATTCGTATCGTGGGTGGTGTATCGCGGTTTTTCGGTTCGGTTCGAATATCGTTACACCCCTACCGAATGCTACATTTGGAAAATATAATAAATTAAGCATGCTTTGTCGACAGAACCAGCAGCAATCGGTAAAGAATAATTGTGTACCATAACGACTGCAAGAAACAAGCTAAAGTTTGTAGCTTGATAGACGCTACAACTACAACTTCCGCATTTGTCCAGGACTCCACGCAGTACGAGCGGAAACCGAGGGTGACGCGGATATGACGCAATTGACTGGCGACTCCCAGCTCCCCCCTGCTCTAACGCCCCGTTTCCTTGGTTAAAATCGCAATTTTCTCACGATTTAAAAATAGTTGGAAACATTTGGGATATTGTAAGTAATCAACTTAACAAAATACATAACACTGGCCTTGAGATTTTGGGATATTTTAATGCAAAATTCTTACATATTGTACCTTTAACCCAAATAATCACAGACCAACAAAAGAGTTCATCGATACAATGTACAGTTTGACTCTGTACCCTACTATTACCAAACCCAGTAGAATTACTTCTCACAGTGCTACATTAATAGATAATATTTTTACAAACTTATTGGATAACAAAACGATAAGCGGACTAGTAGTTAATGATATCTCTGACCATCTACCTGTTTTCTTAGTATATGACAGCTGTTATACAAGAAATAAACAGGATGCTGGACAGTTATTTAAAAGAATAAGAACTGATGAGACAATTAATTCACTTAAAGAAGAGTTATTTAATCAGAACTGGGAATTGGTATTAAATGAAGATAACATTGATAAAGCATATGATACTTTTTTGTATACCTTTAAATCAACATATGATAGAAATTGTCCAATTAAGAAAATCACTAAAAGAAATAAATACTTAGATACACCATGGATCACAAAAGGATTGAAAAATGCCTGTAAAAAAAAGAATACACTCTACAGAGAATTCCTAAAAAATAGAACTGAACAAGTTGAGAATAAATATAAAAAATATAAAAATAAATTGATAACTATATTACGGATCTCAAAACAGGAATACTATAGCAAATTATTAGATAGGAATAAAAGTAACATTAAAAGTATTTGGAATATATTAAACAAGGTAATTAGGAAACATTATAGTAAAAATAATTATCCACAGTATTTTATTGATAATGATGAAATCATAAATGATATGAACGATGTAGTTAATAACTTCAACAGGTACTTTGTAAGTGTTGGACCTAAACTGGCAGAAAAAATCCTTGATCCTGGATCAGCAGATGATTAGAATGAGAAACTAATATGTAGCAATTCAAATTCAATGTTTCTCATGGCAGTGGAGCAGAAAGAAATCATAGATATTGTACTTAAATGTAAAAACAAGATGTCAACAGACTGTGATGGTACTGATATGACAATAATAGTCAAAAAGGTTATAGAAGCAATTGTTCGACCATTGACACATATCTGTAATCTTTCCTTTCAAACTGGTAAATTTCCAAATAGCATGAAAACCGCAAAAGTCATCCCATTATACAAAACCGGGGACAGACACCATTTCACCAATTATAGGCCTGTTTCCCTACTACCACAGTTTTCTAAAATCTTAGAAAAACTGTTTGTAAACAGATTAGACAAATTTATTGACAAACACAAATTACTTGCGGAAAGTCAATATGGATTCAGATCACAAAGATCTACTTCATTGGCAGTTCTGGAATTAATAGAAGAAGTCACCAGTTCCATAGACCAAAAGAAATTTGCAGTTGGAGTCTTTATCGATCTTAAAAAAGCATTTGACACAATAAATCATGAAATATTATTTAAGAAACTGGAGCGTTATGGGATCAGGGGTGTTGTTTTACAATGGATGAAAAGTTATTTAAGTAACAGGCAACAATTTGTGAAAATAAGTGATTTTCAGTCATCATGCTTGGACATTGTTTGTGGCGTCCCCCAGGGGTCAGTGCTGGGTCCTAAACTCTTCATCTTATACATGAATGACATATGTAAGGTATCAAAAATACTGCAATATGTTCTGTTTGCTGACGATACAAATATTTTGAGTATTGGGGAAAACCTGCAACAGCTTATGGAGGACATCACCTCAGAACTGATCAAAGTAAAGAAATGGTGTGATTTAAATAAACTGTCTTTGAATTTGGATAAAACAAAATTTATGTTGTTTGGGAAGCATAAGGTGAACAGTGATGTAAAAATGGTGATAGATGGTATAAATATTGATAGAGTTACAGAAATGAAGTTTCTGGGGGTGATGATCGACCACAAGATCAGCTGGAAGCCACACATTCATCATGTTCAGTCCAAATTATCTAGAAGTATCTCCATTCTTGGTAAAGCCAAACTGTTCTTGAATATGAAAGCTTTACATATATTATACTTTTCACTAATTCTGCCTTATTTAAATTACTGTGTGGAAGCCTGGGGCAACACTTACAAATCCTCACTCCGACCGTTGTGCATACTCCAGAAAAGAGCCATCCGGATAATACATAAGGCAGGTTTTCAGGATCATACAAATGAGTTATTCAGAAATTCCGGTATTCTAAAATTTTCAGATCTGGTAGAATTTCAAATAGCTCAGTTAATGTTTAAAGCCAGGAACAAACAACTACCAGATAATATACAGAAACTTTTTATGGATAGGAAAGGGGGTTATGATTACAGGGGAAGGTTCAACTTTAGGATAAAGAGTGTTCGAACAACCATGAAGAGGATGTGCATTTCAGTCGGTGGTGTTAGGGTTTGGAATAAACTCAGTCAAGAACTGAAGCAATGTCCAAGCATGAGTTTGTTTAAAAGAGGTTTAGACTGATGATTTTTGTGAAGTATCAAGATGAAAGCCAGAGGTGAATTGATGTCTCGTACAGTGTAGATAGACCTGTACATGTGAGTGGGACGAGATATTTTTGTGTAGATGTGTAAATGCATATGAATGTGTATGTGGGTATGGTAGGGGGATGTGAATAAGGATTTGAAGACAAGGCTCTAGAATTTACTATAAGAATAATATTTGATTACTTTCTATTGATATATGTTCATATTAAATTTTTATTTTATTTTTATTATTATTTAATTATTTTTATTTTTATTTTTTTTGTAGCTTATAAGACTATGGGAACAGGATGATTATTGCAAATGTAAGTTTTGAACACTGGAGAGGGGGTAGGATTAAATAAGTTTTTTACTTCTTCCAACCCCTTTTCAGACATGTTAAAGAGTGTTAGTGTGTATTTGTTTGTGTATATATAAGCGTTTGTATATGTATGTGGGTATGTATATGTACCTGTACCTGTATATGTGTATATGTATATGAGTATGTATGTATGCACGTAGGTGTGGGTATGTGTGGATATATATGTATGTACATATGGATATGGATGAGGGTTTATATGCACATATGTGTCTATGTGCTCAATTTCATGTGGGAGTTAAAGACTGGCTGTATGTGATAGAAACAAAGTGTAGGAACTTATTAACATGTCTGAAATAAATTTAAAAGAAAGAAAGAAAGAAAAGAGTGCTTTGTTTGCACAAAAAAAACAATTTACCATTTTATTAAAAAAAATATTAATCTCCAACGGACGTTCATGCAACAACGTCTGCTTTCACGTCAACACAACACGCATAAGTCAGGGTGCTCTCATGAACACTTTGGAGATTCATATTTTGTAAATAAAGTGGTAAATTATGTTTTGCGCAAACAAAGCACTTGCGTCGCTTCATAAAATTAAGGTTAATATGCTGGAGTCACATGGATTACATTTATGATGTCTTTACTAGCTTTCTGGGGCTTGAAAGTGATAAATTCAGCTTTGATCACAGGAAAAAAATACATTTTACAATATATTACAATAGAAAATATTTATTTAAAAATATAATACAAATATAATTTGAAATATAATGTAATATATATATATAAATATTAAAATATTACTGTTTTTATTGTGAAACTTTAAAAAAAACAATAAAATCGTATTCTAAACTTTTGGCCAGTAGTAGGACAAGTGATTTAAAGAATCGATGGATGTTCTGCCGTCTCTCTCAGTGAAGTCTATTCTGAAACACGTCAGAAAATTAACTGTAACTCAGTGAATACTTGCCACACAGAGATGAGAGATAAGTCTTTAGAAAGACTATTTTTAAATGATGTAATTAATATCAAAAATAAATATTCTCTGTTTATGTAATCACACTACATGTTGCCATATCATTATAAAGTGATTAATTTGTTATCTAGATGCTGCATTAGCAGAGAAAGAACAGAAGTATGTTTGCCGTCGAGGCTAAGAGGACTCACATTATTAGCTTACCTCAAGCGGTTAAAACAAAGTGACAAAAACACACGCAAACCTGACCCAAATGTTTAATGTTGCAGTTGTTACCATCTACAGTATTTGCATTAGTTTATATCCAGTCACTTTTATGTATTCATTAGCCAGCGAAGATGCATATTTAAAGCTGCTGACGAGATTGCTTTCTCAACATTGATATGTTCATGCAGCCGACAGAAACAGAAACAAATCAGAACCGCATTTGATTCTATTCTTTTTTATCACCGCAATACATATTGTTATTTTGAGTAGATAATCAAGTGTTCTAATATAGAAGCAAACAAAGTGAGAGACTATACATGTAATGAAATATACATTAATGCAATTTTAATGCTCTGGCTTTTGCAGATATTTAAAGATGGCCATCTTTAAGCATATGAGACTCATACATAGTAGGATTTATATGAAATGGTAACACTTTACAATAAGATTACATTTTTTAGCATTAAGAGGTAAATACAATATTTCAATTACAATATTGTTATCAGCCTTTTTTAAAAACTCACGACATGATCTTAGCAAATTATGCACAGAATGCATAGTTTTAGAGATTTTAAATGAAGCATGACCACACTTGTGGCTTGAGCTTAATTGTATTTTTAAGTGTCTTTAACAGACACAACATATTTTTATTTAAAAATTATATTTTATAATTATATATATATATATATATATATATATATATATATATATATATATATATATATATATATATATATATATATGTTTGAGCTTATATATCTACATATTAATAACAGTCTGACTAATTCTGAGTCTTGAACTGTAAACTCTCAAGTGTTGGCTTTCTAAATATATGTTGGTTATGTGTCTATTCAGAATGACTTATGATGTTTTGACATGCCCTGACATTCGTGCTTTTTTCAGTTGCTTATAAACATATTAATGGTAAAGGTGTCATTACACTCTATTTAGCACAAACAGGGCTACCATAATATGTGAGCAACATGTATTTGCATGTTTGTATTTTTGAGAGAATAATGCATGGTTATTGAAAAAAACAAAAAATGAAAAGGCCACAAAAAACACATACTAAATATGTGTCCACAAGACTTTTGACTAATGGATGGTGTCGCTTAGAGTTTTTGCTTCAAAATGATCTGAAAATCATCTTGCCTAATCATTTACATAAAACAATACATTGATTTAAATTTTGTAAGAGACTTTTTGTTTGGAAAGGCAATATGCGTGGGGGTACCACAAGAAAGAATGCGAGGACAAAATAAATAATAATGAGATATATATATATATATATATATATATATATATATATTAGGGGTGTAACAGTTCACAAAATGCACGGTTCGGTTCGATACGATACACTTGTGTCACGGTTCGGTACGGTTCGGTTCGGTACGTTTTCCATAGGCATCAGCAAAAATAAATAAGTGCCAGAGAAATTTCCTTGAATTATTTTTTATTTTATTCTTTTTATTTATTTAATGAAACTAACATCATAAAGTATGATTTTTTTTATTTAATTTTTTGTTGCTTTTTTTAATGAGTAATAATGGAGCTATACTTGCCTCTTCTTATGAGCATATAAAACAAAACAGCTCCTTGGACAAAATGAAATGTAATATTGTAGTAGTAGGCTATTTATAAACAAAGGTTTATTTTAGTTCAGATTAACATTTGAGGGCAGCAATTGTATTCATAATGTCAAAATAAAACAGACGTAATGTTACTTGAAAGCATTATAGCCCACTATTCCTGACAAACTTCCATACCTTGCAGTTAGTGTTACTACAGCAAATCCATTCCACGGTGAATGTTGCTGATCTATGGACACCGGCCAGTTCATTCATGGCACGATGTTTCTTCCTGGTTTCCACGTCAGCGCTGTTTGATCCGTTAATAACAGAGAAATGTGCATGTTTCTCACTAGATCTCGCAGCGATGTTATTACTTCAGTGGCAAATTCAAAAAGCATTTGAAATTCAAATGCTTTCTTTACTGGTCTGGATCTCTTAGCGCTGTGTGGTGTTGCTTGATCAGGCTCGCGCATAGGGCTCGCGAGTCCCGCTTCACAGGTCAAAACTGATAAACGGTCCACACAAACACAATAAGAGTAGCTCAGTTTCGTTCCTTACATTGCATTTGCCAGTTGATGTTGTGGTCACGCCAGCCTCTATGAGCGCGATTGCCACCCGCGACGCGCCTTCATTTGAAATAACAAAATTTTGGTCGGCAGAAAAAATGGTCCAACGAACCGTTCGGTACGTAATGCGTACCGAAAACCGAACCGAAAGCCTCGTACTGAACGGTTCGATACGAATACGCGTATCGTTACACCCCTAATATATATATATTCTACAGAATTGGTTCAAAGTTAGAGTTGGAAACATCTTGAAAAAAGTGTCTTTTTCCACGAATTTTGTTTGCATGCAAATTGTATAATATCCAAGGTAAACATTTCTAGTAATTGTGCAGTTAATTCTCATACTGTATTTTCAGAAAGTTTTGGAATATGTATCCTCTCCCCAAATTTGTCACTAATAAAACACAATAATATTGACCGATTTAGATTTTTGTTTTGTTTAGATTTACCTTGTAAATATTTTTTTGCTATTTTATTAAAAAAAGGTTACAATTACAACAATTACAGTTTTAACAATATTTCGAGTGTAATCTTTCTTTGTTAAAAGAATACATTTTATCATACGCATTTCAAAGTTAAGGATTCGTTAGTTTGAATATTGGAACAAACACTATAATAACATCTTAGTTGATAATTCAATATACCTACTTTATTTTTGACAAAATATCACATACTATATATTTAACATATTTGCAGAAATTGGCAAACAAAAGCTTATTTGATGTGGCAGTAGTTTTTTTTTTACAGTAAAAACTTTATAATCTATCCAAAACTAGTCAACAAAATCTTGTCTAAACATTCATATTTCGTCTGTAACATATCATTTTTATGATATACTGTATCAGCATATCAATGTTAATTTACAGTTTAATACGTTGCTTATACAAAGACATTTTATTTCAACATATTTCAGTCGATTTTTTCTCATCTCAGTATAGCAATATAGTTTGGTAAAAGCTAAACTAGTAGATGTGTTCATGTAAAAATAACATGTTTACTAATGTAAGTTAAATGTGAGTATGAATGAACGGCACAGCTGCACGCTGTTGTTTACTATAGCTGTAGTAAACAACAGTGTGTATCTGTGCCGTTTATTCATTCACACACAGAATTCAAGCTTTATAAAGACATATCTCTCGTGCCTGTGTGGCTGAGTATTCGCTGAGTAACAGTTCATTTTCGGACGCGTTTCAGAATGGACTTCACTGACAGAGAGAAGGCAGAACTCGCATCATGTTTATTTTTCTTTATTTGGCGAAAAGCACAACACTTTGTTTTTATCGTGAGTATACACAAAAAAATAACAGGATCGAATGATGTACACTTATATGTAAGATCAAAATCAATAGTATGTTGAGTCTCTTTTGCACTGATAAGAAAAAAAGCGAGCTTGTCGCGCCGGTGTGACAGCCGAACCCAGGGGGTTAACTAAGGTTAATAAATGTTGTATTGTTCATTGTTAGTTTGTTAATTTCAATATTTACTAAATTTTAAATTTAGTTTTAATTTTTATTTTAACTGTTAACCTTAGTTAATGTAAGTGAACTAACATGAATGATCAAGGTACAGTTGTCTTTCTCAAATATTAATACATGCTGTAAAAAAAGTATATTGCATGTGCTTATTATATTATGGACATATAAAATCCTATATTCTCCAGATATTCAAAAAGATAGAAACTTTTTTTCATTAAAAACTACACGCTATGCACATACATTGGCACAATTTAAATTTATTTTCCAGACAACCTTTTCTGCAGCTATCTTGGGACAATACATTCCATGCATCCATGGATCCTAATCATCTTTTCATCCATTTTAAAATTATCCACAGAGCATAATTAACCACATGCATACGACATGTTATGTGTTTATCACCCACTCTTACTGTAATTTTTGTGGGCCAGGGAGCCTGAGAACACTGAGGAATATGTTTTGTGAATATTCAGAAGTACAAACTTTTTTACAGTACATTACTTTACAATCAATTTCAGTTTGTTGTAAAGTCCTGTTAATCTGAAAGCTCATCCAATCATCATAGAGAAGATGAGCTTCCATATGGGACAAAAATATATAATTTAAAGCTCAATATCCAAAGATATTCAGATGGCTGTTGATGTTATTTATTTTTTTCAATGCAAATAACTTTCAGAATCCTCTCATAGACCCCCAGTGAAGCACAACATTTTTCTTTCATATAAATGCATTGCCTTTTTGTTGCAATCTTATTTTGAGAACCAAAGAAGCATCTCTTGACAAACACAAAACCAATGACAAATTCTCTCTCACACACAGCAGACAGAATTATAGTTACTGCTCAACATACTTGAGTTTGTCCAGAGTCCCAGGTCCAGAGTGATTGTAGATCAGGTCCAGCTCTCTCAGGTGTGTAGGGTTTGATCTCAGAGCTGATGCCAAAGCAGCACACCCTTCTTTTGTCACCATACAGCCAGATATTCTACAACAACAGGAGGTCTTCATGTTACTATGCTTCATTTTAAGAGATATAAAATATACAATACACCAAGGGTGCAAACCATACAGCCTATAGAACACAAATGGCCCGCCTGATCATTCCAGGCGTCTCAAAGTCAAAGTAACTGAAATCTAAAGCAGTTGCAGAATTGCTCACACAAAAATGCAGTTACTTATATATCCATTAGAAGTCCTCGTACTGGCATTGGCAAGAGAATCAAACAACAGAGGAGATGTCACCATGTCACGCCACGTCACCTTTTCAAAAGTCACTCATTGTACAACACCGACTACAATTACTCATGCCACTCATGTTAATGTTAATGTACATACAAACTTAAATCAGTGCTGCTTGAAAATGTATGATAAAAATTAGATAATTAGATTAGATAATCTAGGAAATTAGATAATAGACATCACTCTGCACACTAACTCTGCCTGCGCTAATGCACCAATTTTTTTTTTTTTTCTGGCTGAACTTCAAACTCATTTATCATATCACAACTTATTTTAATATCACAATAGTTTTTGATTTGTCATTATTTTCACATTGTGCATCTGTTATTGTCTTTAAAATGCAAATTTCCTTAAAATGGAGAATGAAGTACACTGTAATAAAAAAATAATAAAAAAATAGATTTTTTTTGGAAATTGACAATTAAATATTGGCTAAATAAATCACTTTCAAATAATTACCCCGATGCAAAAAGATGCATTGTACGAATCAGAGCTTAAGGTCTTCACTTAAAAATGTATATTCACCGAACATATTTAATTGCGCTCTGTCAATCTATCAAGTGCCGATGCACGGGAAAGCGAGCAGAGCCGAACCAGTTGTTGCTGAAGACCGAAACAAATATCATTCCCAAGAGGAAAATCAGATGTTCATCCTCACAAATTTCAAAGTTTTGCTTTAGGACCCAGTATGAAGTTTTGTAGAACCGTAAGTTCATGCATTCATTAGTTTCTAAGTAATTTGTGTGGTATGTGCTGTAGCGTATGGACAACCTCACGGTGACTTGTCAAGTTAAGATTCAGAAAAGCTTTTAACCATTAACCTTTTAAAATGTAAATCACAGCTTAGCGCCGATGAGTCGGGATCAAATTGCCCTTTTGACACGTTGGTTACCTAGTAAAGTTGAACAGAACCGTTTTCAAGCTTTTCTCTTGCAGTTTCAAAGAGATCCGTTATCTATTCTCCCCCTCTCTCTCTGTGAGGAAGAAATCCGGGCAAGCCAGTAGACCTCCGAGATGTCATTCCACACACACACATACACACACAAAGATTCCTTGCATTTAATTCATTAATTCATAAGGGATTCAAAATCTGTATATGATGTATTAAAGTATGCATGTATTATTTGCCCTTATATGGACATAGTTGTGTTCCTAGTTGTTAGTTGAACTTTTAAATGCCAATTTTAAAGAATAAGAATGTATCTCTATGTTGTATCTTCCAGTTATATCAATCTTGGTCTCTAATTAAACCTCTCGGTGTGCTTAGGCTAAATATATGTATTAGGGTTATGATAAAATGTATTATACTGTGTTTACCCTCATTTGGAGTAGAACTGACAAAATCCTAACACTATCATAAAACATGCAAATTAAGCTGCGAGCTGAGACAAAGAAACCTTTTCCCGCTCAGAATGTCTTGATCTGATTGGTCTAACTACTCAAAAAAGGAGTGGACTTTGAAATGCTTAAAGAAGGAGACACACCGTAGATGGTTGCTTTTTCTTTGTTCTGTAGCTCTTCTCGTCTTCACGTTTTGTCTCTTCATGTTTTCGTCGCTCTTCGTTTTGCTTCTTTAAGCTTTTGTTATCTTCAAGTTGGTTTCGTTATCTAAAGTTTGTTCTCTCTCCGTTTTGTTTTACGTTCTTGCCTTGTTTAGTCTCGTGTTCATTCATTTCTACCTATGAGTGAAAAGTTTCTGGCAACTCTTACAAGTAAACTGTTTGAACTTCCCGCGAACGACACAAGCTCCGGAAGAAACGAAAGAACGCGTACAACTAACGGACACACCGAGAACGGACACTCAGACACACGCATCAGCAACAAAAGATCAATGCAAGTATTCTTTTACCAAGATTTAAATGCTTAATATTGTCTGCCCCTGCTTAAGGTGGTTTTGATTTTCTTTGCTGGTTTTCAAAGGTTCATTGTTTGTTATTTGTTTGCCATTCTGTGATCTGCTTTTCCTGTCTTTTTTTGCATTTATTTATTTACTTTCATTATACTATTCATATATGTATTCTTTGTTAGATGTAGTTGTATGTTTATAGTTGCATTTATTAAAAACCCATTATACGCTTGATTGTCTCTGTTTGCTCTGAACAAAAGCCTCTTAAATGTGTACGATCTTTAGCTACAAGCTGTATTTGTAATCAGACTACAAGTTAATAATTTTGTAAAACAAGAAAGTTCTTCCTCATGGCCAGAGGAATAGCCTTTCTTGACAGTTTATAAGAAGAATCCTCCTTGAGAGTCGATAAGAAATCGCATGATTCGTTTGGCGGACAAACTAATTATTCGATGTGATATTAATTTTGTAGGAATTCACAAATTTGATATATAAGCCCATCTGTATATTCATAATTAATTGTAATTCGTTGTGGTTAATTATTTATATATAGATATACAACTATATGGGCTTTGCATTCCCTTTTTGGGCGATTTAAAGTGTGTAAGTGATAGCCAGTATGATTAGTTATTGATTATTAATAATTGTACATTCCCCTCATTTGAGCTGGTGTCGCTACAGTGCGCCATGCGACTGCTGACCACAGTGCCGTTAGATTGCAGTTGGCGTCGGCCTCTTTCGGGCTTATTTCCTTTTAATATCAAACATGTCAAGCTCGTGATTTTCTTATTCATCCATTCATTCTTTTTTTATCGCTTGTGTCAGTAACTTTAAGCAGTCCTAAAAGCTGTATAAATTTACAAACCATTGAGACTTCCGGCATGCAGTTGAGTGAGTGAGGCGCGTCTGGGAGCTGCTCTGTAAATTTGATATCTTTTCAATAGACAACGGGAACATTTAGTATTCTTAATACTTTAAAATGATGCCTACAGCGGTTGTAAACCTTAGAATGCTAGCTGGAGCCTGTTATTTTCGCTGCAATGCCTACAGATGGTGGTTCCCTTTCAGTCGCTCACGTTCAAGGCAACACAGCCTAATTTGCGCCCATCAGGGGGCTCGTGTTTTACTTTCGCTTTCGGATTCGCAATCGCACATACTGTGAACAAGGAGCGGCGGTGCTGAGCGCGCATTCTACAAGATAAGACATTTATCAGACACTTAGGCTCTGTTGCGCAACAAATCCTCTGCCATCGTCACGCGATCAGTGAACTGTGATTCATGTTGCACTGTGTGCGACTGCAACTCGTGCTGGATAAGCAGAACTGATGTTTACAATGGTTTTTATTTTTTATAAAAACAGCTAAACGACAGTGGACCGCGGTGGCCACCGTAATGTAATGTAAAAATAGTGTTGGCATATTCTATGCTAATTTCACCCTCTGCCTCACGTGCCGTCATGGCAATATCATGAGACACCTTTTCACTCAACGAGAAATCTCATCACATTTTAGTCTTGCGAGATCTCGTGTCACACTCCTAGTACTGAGTAAGCATACACTTATGACACATGTATCCCAACAGAAGAAGAGGCTGAAGAGGCAGAAGTGAAGGAACAGTAAAACGGTCTTTAGTAACATCTAAATTATCCACTGTAATGTGTTTTCATGCAAAATACAGCCTAGTGATTGGATTAAAAGAGCTCATTCTCATGAATAATGCAGAGAAACCTCAGAAACTGATGACATAGACAAAGCAGCCAATCACCACTCCGAACTAACACATTTACCAGATATCACTTTTCTTAACTGTGCTTTTTAATCCGGAAGAACAAAATCGCTCAGAAAAACAATACAAAACAAAACAAAAACAAATAAAAACCACTTTTCCTGTGCAGATCTGTTAACATTTCAAAAAATGTGTTTTAGGGTTTCATGACCCTTTAACCATTTAGTTTGACGCTAATATGCAATTTTTGTCAATGAATGATAATCTATAATCAGCCTAATTTACATAGGTGTAATTTCACTGCACCTGCTAAACTGGATTGTAGGTGGTTTGTAAATAAGCAGGTAGGCCTATATAAGCTGAAATATTGAAATACTGAAACAGTTTAGAGAATTAAGATTAACAGATTTAACAACAGCAGTTCATGTTAAAATTATCATTATCTTTTTGTTTTCAAAGTTGAATACAAGTTTATTAAGTGTTTTATAACATATTTGTTGGAGTGTGAGGTCATGTTTTGATATTTTATCTCAAGTCCTTTTGAATTTATAGCTGGAACAAAACAAAATAGAGTTTAACCGGTGACTATTTTAATGTACAGTTGAGTTCATGCATTTACCTTGCAAAATTGGTGAAAAAAAGATTTAGTACTGCCCTGATGAAGCCATTTATAAACATATATTTGCCTGTATGCCACAATACAAAATAATATTTTTATTTTACACAAATTATCCCGTTTAAAAGTACATACTCATGGTCTTTATATAAAGTTTTTTTCTCCCTGAGCATCAGTGACTATTTGCAGCCTTTTGTGAGCTGAGCATGAGTCTGTGGCTTATTATGTTTAGTGTTTAGTGTAAACGCGCCCCAGAACATGTTTACATTTGTCCACATCAAGAGGCTTCTGTATCTAGATAACTGTTCGGATGTCTTTTCTCTGTGCAATAATTAAACTGAGTCTGGAAAAAAACTTGCAGCTTCAAAGCAAACCTTCATGTGCAATGGTAGGGTTTCTTTAAAAAAAACTTCTGCAATCCCGGGGCTTAGCGTTTCAGGTATTTTTCTGGTAACAAGCAGGTCAGAACTTATTGCAATCACAAATATATTTAAATGTGTCTATTCAGTGCTCTGATACACAATTCATCTCTATAAAATAGACATTTAAAAAAATATTATTTAATATGTCAGTATTACATACAACATTTATATAATCCATGTATAATTTACACAGAACAGTAAAATACCCCCCTAAATACCTCAGTATATTGAGTTGACAGTTTGGATTCTGGAATGCATCACACAGCAGCTTCACTCCTGAATCCTGCAGTTCATTGTTACTCAGATCCAGATCTCTGAGGAAGGAGTTTGATGATTGTAGAAGTGAAGCCACAATTTCACAGCACTGATCAGTGAGATTACAGCCAGCCAATCTAAATACAGTAAAAAATAAAAATAATTAATTACATACACTCTATATAGATATAAACTGATGCTTGAGAGCACTGTGTGCTTTGTCTCGTGCTTCTGATAAGGTGTCTGCATAGAACATGAATGAATGAATGAATTTATAAATATTTAAGTTACCTGAAAGTAACGATGACAACATCATATATAGAGTAACTGAAAATAAATAATTAATCAATGGCCATATTATCATCAAGTTTTTTTTTTTCATACCATTTTCTTGCAATAGCTCTTCACTATAAAATATTTATGAATCCGAGTAAGCAATTACAGGTGAAAGAAAAACTTGCACTATAAACTGTACATACAAAAACACATGAAAGAAGACTATCTTCTAGCTGTATTTATAATACTGGAATATATATAGAGTACATTTATTAATAGAGAACATCACACATTATTATTTAAAAAAATCAATGTGTAAAGTCAAACCTCAGTATGTTGAGTTGACAGTTTGAAATTTTCAGTCCAGCAGAGAGCAGCTTCACCCCTGAATCATGCAGTTTATTGTCACTCAGGTCCAGCTCTCTCAGCGGGGAGTTTAATGATTGTAGAGCTGAAGCAACAGTTTCACAGTGCTGATCAGCGAGATTACAGCCAGCCAATCTAATATGGGAAAAATAAATAATTACACATTTTATAGATAGACATTGATGTTTGAGAGCACAGTGTGCATCGTTTCATGTTTTTGATAAGGTGTCTGCATAGAACATGAATGTAAATATTTACATCAAAAGTGATCTGAAAGTAATAGACAACATCTTATATAGAGTAGCTTAATATAAATAATTAACTGGTTAGTTAGTTAGTTATCTGAAAGTAACGATGACAACGTCATATATACTGTAGAGTAACTGAAAATAAATAATTAATCGATGGCCACATTATCATCATGTGTTTTTCATCCTTTTTTCTTGCAATAGCTCTTGACTATGAAAGATTTATGAATCCGAGAAAGCAATTACAGGTGAAAGAAATATTGCACTGTATGCTGTACATGCAAAAACACATGAAATAATATTCTATATTCTCTGGAATATATAGAGTACATTTATTAAAAGAGTACATCACACATTATTTTTATTTATTTTTTAAAAATTAATGTTGAAGTCAAACCTCAGTATGTTGAGTTGACAGTTTGGACTCTTCAGTCCAGCACATAGCAGCTTCAGTCCTGAATGTAGGTCATTGTAACTCAAGTCCAGCTCTCTCAGCGGGGAGTTTGATGATTGTAGAGCTGAAGCCAAAATTTCACAGTGCTGAACAGTGAGTTTACAGTCTGCCAATCTGAAAACAGAGAGGACTTAGGTGAAAAGGTATGTTATTGAGCAGGTGTCTCCAAAAGATTGCAAGACTTCCCTCTCTAGCCGACCTTACATAAAACAAAATTATGTTGAAATGGCCGTGTCCTTGTAAGCACAGCTTAAATGACTTTAAAAAAAAAAGTCTTAAATTAACGTAAAGCGTTGGGAGAACAATGGATGCATGTCAGATCTGCATCATGTACATCAGGTCTTAACGTGACAACCATCTAATATACCTGCTGCAGTCTGTGCCCTTAATGTTAATTAAAAAACAAAATAAAAATCACTCACTGCACTAGACTGAATAGCTTTTTTAGCATTAATAAGGAGTAATCTATATTTAATTTATACAGTGAAAGACCATGCAGTGTTATTTTATTTTTGATTATTCAATATTCCCTACCTGAATAGGACTGTTACTGTTAGACTCAAATGAGGAAAAAAAAAGTAGGGCAGGACTTGGTTTCGTTCATCAGGGATTGATTGGATTAGACTGTTGTCATTAACTTATTGCTGTGATCCTTTCACATGTGACAGGTTGCTGGGGGGGAAGGACTGAAACTCATCTGGCTATTAGACATACTTATTGTTCCGCTACTAAACTGGTCTTCACGCCATCAGAGAAGAGATTAATTTCAAGGGGGAAGGGAAACACATGAATAAAAAACACATGACAGTAAACTGGCAGTTATAAAACCTCTCATTAAGAAACCACAATTAGATCATAATAATCTAGCAAATTATAGACCCATTTCAAATCTTCCATTTATGTCTAAAATATTAGAAAAAGTGGTGTCCGCTCAACTGGGCTCTTTCTTGCAACAAAATGATATCTATGAAAAGTTTCAGTCTGGATTCAGACCGCATCATAGCACTGAAACTGCGCTCGTTAAAATCACAAATGATTTACTTTTAGCTTCTGACCAAGGCTGTATCTCAATACTAGTTTTACTTGATCTTAGTGCTGCGTTCGATACTATAGATCATACATTACTCTTAGATCGACTACAAAATTATACTGGTGTTCAAGGACAAGCACTAAGCTGGTTCAAATCATACCTATCTGACCGCTACCATTTTGTCTATTTAAATGGAGAAAAATCGATCATAACTCCAGTAAACTATGGAGTGCCGCAGGGATCTGTATTAGGCCCTCTGTTATTTTCAATATATATGATGCCACTTGGAAATATTATAAGGAAACATGGAATTAGTTTCCATTGTTATGCTGATGACACTCAAATATACATTTCATCACGGCCGGATGAAAACGCAAAATTTTCCAAATTGACAGAGTGTGTTAAAGATATAAAAGATTGGATGACGCGTAATTTTCTTTTATTAAATCCAGACAAGACAGAGGTAATACTTATCGGTTCAAAAAACCGCCCACAAAACCTCGCACAATACAACTTTAACATCATAGGATGTCCTGTTACTTTATCCTCGACAGCACATGTGTCAAACTCAAGGCCCGCGGGCCAAATCCGGCCCGCCACATTATTTTATGTGGCCCGCGAGAGCATATGGGTGTCTTAAAATTAGGAATGCAATCAAATTTAGGCTGCCGAAAATTTTCGGCCGAAAATAACATTTTCGTTTTTTGGCCGAAATATACTAAAAAGCCGCCGCGCCCCTCCGTGTTCGGCGATGGTTTGACTCTGGCTCAGCGTGTTTTATGACTTTGCGTGCGAGTCCGCTTCCGAACATGCATAACTTCGTTCCGTTCCCCTCGGTTCCGCTGTGTGTGTGCGCTGTGCTCTCCGCGCCGTGTCCACAGCGCGTTCTGCTCAATGTTCCGCAAGCAACGTCCGTGTGTGTGTGTGTGTGTGTGTGTGTGTGTGTGTGTGTGTGTGTGTGTGTGTGTGTGTGTGAGTGTTGTGAGTTCTGCTCACGCTCATTGGAAAGGCAAAGTCCGCTTAAAAAACCTGCCGACATGAAATTTCTCTGGACTTGTTTCTTTTTGCAATAGTAGGCCTACTACTCTGCTGTAACATGGTGTATAGCCGTGCTGGGCAACACTGGTAAAATTACACGAATCACGATCCTCTCGTTCACTGGTCCTCTCCCTGATCTGCTCCTGCTCTGACAAAAATAGCTTTGTAGTACTATAGGCCTACTTTATTTCGACAATTGGTAAAAAAAAAATTCTGTTAAATCTGATTCTGCTGCATAGAACTGATTAAAGAATAATATATTGATATTTTATATTATTAAAATAGGTACCAGTATTAGCCTTTTCACCATTTGTATCACCCCGCTTGTCTGTGTTTGCACCACTTGCATCATTAAGCCAGTAGGTGGCGACAAGTGACTGTCTTTAGGAGTGAACAATTGAACTTTAAACTGATTAGTTTTAAAAAGATTGCACTGGTTTTTGATTGAAATGTAACATCTATGCAAAATAATCCTTGAAAGATTTCTCATTTAAGGCCATTCCCGTTTGGAATATGTGTATTGTCAACAATAAGCAGAAACATTCTGCATTTCCATTTTGTAGTGTGGATCATTCATTGCAACATTTATCCTCATTCTCATTTTTAAGAATCTGTTATCTTGACAAATAATTTATGCTACTGCCCACTGACATGCTTTTAAAGCTATTGTTATCCCCCCCAAATTTGGCCTTTAAACACCTTAAAATGCACATATGTAGGTCAGAGAAATCCAAATTTTATCAGGGGAGCATGCCCCCGAACCCCCCTAACTACCTCACATTTGAATACGCATGACTGTGTGGTAATGTGTGCTGGTGTGGCTAGTACAGTGCCAGAGCTGAATTTTGAGCCAGTTTGCCCCTGCATATATACAATAATACAATATTATCTGTATCAAATCATTATTACCCAGCTCCTGATGTTTCGGGCTCATCCCCTGATGTTTTTAAAACCTAGAAACACCCCTGCAAATGCATATACAATATTTGTAACTTAAATAAGTAATAATCAAATAAAGAGACAATATATTAACATTTTAAAAGTCTTACATTTACAACCGGCCCTTTGAGGGCAGCCATAATGCTGAAGTGGCCCTCAGTGAAAATGAGTTTGACACCCCTGCTCTACAGTAAAAGACCTGGGTGTTATACTCGATTGCAACCTGTCTTTTGAAAATCATATTTCATATGTTACAAAAACAGCCTTTTTCCACCTTAGAAACATTGCTAAGCTACGTAATATGCTATCAGTTTCTGATGCAGAAAAGTTAGTTCATGCATTCATGACCTCGAGACTGGATTACTGTAATGCTTTATTAGCTGGTTGTCCTGCATCCTCAATAAACAAGCTACAGTTAGTCCAAAATGCCGCCGCTAGAGTTCTTACGAGATCAAGAAAATATGATCATATAACACCAATTTTATCATCACTGCATTGGTTACCTATAAAGTTCCGTATTAATTACAAGGTATTGCTACTGACTTATAAAGCCCTAAACGGCTTAGCTCAAGTCTATTTAACGGATCTTCTATCGCCCTATAATCCATCGCGCTCTTTAAGATCACTAAATTCAAGGCTTTTGGTCATACCTAGGATATCCAGAACCACCAAAGGAGGGAGAGCGTTTTCACATTTGGCTCCAAAACTCTGGAATAGTCTTCCTGATACTGTTCGTTGCTCAGACTCGCTCTCCCAGTTTAAAACTAGATTAAAGTCGCATCTCTTCAGCCAGGCATTCATATAATCTTACAGTTCAAACTACAATCCATCCTGTAGCTCATAAATGCCAGAAGAGAACTGGCCCCCGACTGAGCCTGGGTTCTCCCAAGGTTTTTTTTTTTCTCCATTAGGTCACCTGATGGAGTTTTAGGACACCATTAGGTCACTTGATGGAGTTTTTCGGTTCCTTGCCACTGTTGCCTTTGGCTTGCTCAGTTGGGGATATTTTGGGGATATTTAATTTCATTTTATCAATCAATAAATTCCTCTTGAAACAAACTTTGTATTATTTTAATTTAATACTGTGAAGCTGCTTTGATACAATCTGTATTGTGAAAAGCGCTATACAAATATACTTGACTTGACTTGACTTGACATGAATAAAAAAAAAATGGTGGGCTACTTGCATGGCTACTTTAAACCGTCTAAAAACAAAAGCAATAAACAATGTTAAAAAACTAACAATAGCCAAGCAGGTAGGTTTTTTGCGTTTCGTTATAAAAAAAAATGTTTTACGCTATTTAAAACACGCAGCGCTCTGTCACTCCTGAATGGCCCCTCCCCTCCGTGCACACCACGTGCACACCACGTGCATCTGTCTCCATGAAAACGAGATCATCCCTGGAAGCATGGCCTATTTGGTCAGGGTTCCCTTTCGTAAAGGGAACTCCCGCTGCATCGATACTCGATACTTTGGGGAATGCCCTCGGCATGACGCGTCTGAAGTCTGTAATGGAACTATTCCAATCTTGATTGGTGCTCGTCACTCGTGACGTTGCATGTGACGGTGATCCGGAAGCTATAAAAGGGCAACGGAACATAGCCGTATCAGCTTTCTGTCTTCAGCAAGCGTTCTGTGTGACTGTATTGTCTTATTTGGTGTTGTTTGTCTATCTCAATATATATATGGCGAATATAGAGAAACGACTCAGGCGGTGTGCGTCCCCTTGCTCGCGCTATTTGAGCGAGGGTGACACGCACTCGTTTTGTGTTGTTTGTCTGGGAGTGGAGCATGCACGGGCAGTGCTCGAGGGCGCTGTCTGTGCAAACTGTTTTCAGCTATCTATGAGAGAGCTCCGCTCCCGTTTGAGCTTGTTCGATCAATCAGATCAGGCTCGCGTTTCCAGTGCATCAGGTCCCGCGTCTGTTGAGGCAGCGCGCCGCTTGTATGCATGGGATTCGCACGTGGAGCTGGCAGATAACACTGAGACGGTTGCGACCCTTTCTCAGTGTTTATTAACCAGCTCCACTGGTCTCGCGCACGGTTCGGAAGCCCGCGCTGCGGCTTCTTCCGACCGTGTTAAAGACACAGCGTTTGATTTATCTGGCTCCGAGGGGTTAGATATTATCAACACTGAATCACATAAATATGGGGATTCGCCACCCCATATTCCCGTTATTGAGGAATTGCTGGAGGTTGTGACCAGGGCAGTGGTTAAATTAAATGTTGAATGGCCATATAATAAGCAGGAAGCGACTAAGAAAAATAAAATGGATGAGCGCTTCCTGCAGACCCAGTCACAATCTTTGTGTCAGAGCCTTCCCTTTTTCACTGATCTTCATACTGAGGTATCGAGATCGTGGGAAAATCCATGTTCATCTCAATTATTTTCCCCCCATGTATATATTTACTCATCTATTGGGGAATCTAATGAGAATGGTTATGGGGTGATGCCTCGGGTTGAGGAATATTTTGCGAAATATTTTCTCCCTGACGTTGCGTCACCCCTGATAGCTCAGACACTTCCCTCCAAATCTCGTACATCGAATTTGTTAGGGAAAGCTTATATGGCGGTGGGTCGAGCCGGTGCATGCCTACACACGATGGGGTTATTACAGGCATACCAGGCTGACCTCCTCAAAGAGGTGGATGATAACTGGGAGGTCTCACTCAACGGTATTACTGAATTTCGTAGAGTAGCTGACTTATCTCCCCGTATTATTAAGGAGACGGCTCGTGCTATTGGCCGTTCTATGGCAGCAATAGTCGTCACAGAGAGACATTTATGGCTTAATCGCTTGGGGATCGAGGAGAAAGACAGGGCTTTCCTTCTCGATGCCCCCCTTTCACCTTCTGGCCTCTTTGGCGACGCGGCGAGAACCGTTGTCGAAAGGTTTCAGGAGGCAGAGTGACAATCAGCTATCCCCAGTTGTCAATCTAGGTCTCAGGGGGTTGCTGCCAGGGGGCAGCCTCAGGGGACAGCCGCCAGTTCAACATATTTTGAGAAGGTTTCCTCTCGTGCCCCCACGTATAAGGCTTGGGGCCAGAAGAGACATTCTCGTATGAAGCCCTCTATATCGAGGACAGGTCTGAGGACTGTCTCTCGGGCTAAGATGGCTTCAACTAAGAGGTCTTGTCGTAACACGCAGACCCTTATGGCCGTTCCCCCAGGAGAGCGAGTACAGGAGTCTCGCCCCCTTATACAGCCCTTAGGAAATCGATGTTTACTTCCCGCCGCCGATGGCGCTTCGGGACACATCGGCTTCCAGCGAACACAAATCGCAGTATCTGCCCGGAAACGTTGCGGCCCTGTCGAGTTCGCCGCCTCTCAGGAGGTCTGTAGAGAGCATATTTCGGTTAGTTCCTGCCAGTTAGCTGCTTCAGGTCACCGAAACCATTTGAACATTTTTAGCCAAGGCCAGTCTCGAGGGACTGGTCCCCATAATAGCATATTTAGACACCCCGAGGGGTCTTCAAAATATAGCCTGGAGGGTCCTGCTTACAGCGGAGCTAATATAAAAATATTATCTACTAAGGGTGGTTCACATGTCTGCCAGCCCCGAGCAGGGTTGGTTCTTGGAACAGGAAGTCAAGTCTCTCTTAACAAAGGAAACCTCAAGGTGAGCTCTTCCTCGGTTTCGGGAGCCCGGGTTCTACAGCCGGTACTTCATAGTTCCTGTGAGGGAAGGGGAGTAAGGCCTTGTTTCGGATCTCAGGGTAATGGATCAACCTCCGAGGGGGTTCAGATTCAAGATTCCGACTGTCAGTCAGACCAGCTCCGAGGACTGGTCTGTCGTGATAGATCCACAAGGCCCTTAACTCCTCATTCCCTTCTAACCCCATCACGGGAAGTTTCCGAGATCTGCTTTTGGGGGAAAAGCACATCAGTTCCGGATTCTTCCATTCGGCCTAGTATTGTATCCCCGCACCTCCTCGGAATGCATGGTCACTGTCCTAGCTCCATGGAGTCTTCAGGGCATCCTCATTCCTGTCCATTGACTACTAGAGCAGACGGTTCAACACCGAGGTGTTGTTTCGAGTCTCGTGAGGTGCTAGGGAATATGGCTCAGAGTCTAGGAAAAATCACCAGTGCCTCTTCAGAGAAACCGATTCCTGGGGGCGGTGTAGGTTATAGTCATGATGCAGGCACAATTGTCTCCAGCTCAGACACTCATCTTCCTTACCATAGTCATGAATATCAAGCTAGGCCAGGCCACCACTACGTGACCTTATTAAAGAGTGGGCTCGCTGGCAGCAGTGTTCAACATACTATTCTTTGGCCTGCTGTACATGGGGGCCCTGTAGTAGTGGCTCAGGACCAATGGGTTTTCCCCGAGAGGGAACCCACTCCGCATGACCAGAGTTACGCGCACATGCCCTCGTTTTCTGATCATGGGGAGGAAGTTATGGTTCCTGCTCCTAGTACCTGTGTTGGAAACACAGGGTCTGAGGAAACTTCAGAGAGACCATTAGGTTCTATTTTTGACAGACACTATGTCGATGGTCTCTCTGATCAAAGAGGGGGCAGTCATCCTGTCGAGGCAGGGGCTGCAGCCCGGGGATTTCGAACTCCACCCCAAGTTGGCTTTAGCCGGGATGGAGGTCGGTTTGTCAGAGGTGCTCCTGTTTCCCCTTTATGTGGACGGCCACCTTCTGCGCCACCTCTCCCATGCTCTTCCAGCTCTGCTGGGTTTGGATATCATGATACAGACATGGTTGAGGCCATGTCTGTGTATACTTTCCCCGATTGTTCTGCCCCCGGGGGTTCTAGAGTACAAGAGGGTTCAGCAGTACGGGATCAGCTTACTCTTAGTGGCCCTGTACTGACAGGCCCAAATATGGCTTCCAAACATCTGGGCCCTTCTGGCAGGCCTTCCGCGGTGAATCCGGATCAGGATGGTCCTCCCTCTTCAGCCCAAGGTCATGATATTTCACCCTTGGCGGTAGCCCAGGAAGCTACTGGATTGGCCCCTGAGGGGGACCAATTCATAAATTCTGGTCTCTCAACCGAGGTTGTTGAGACCATTGTAAACTCTAGAGCCCCCTCCACGAGGAAACTTTATGCATTTAAATGGAAAATTTTTATTTTATGGTGCAGAGAACATCAGTTGGACCCAGTTAACTGCCCAGTGGCTTCAGTACTGGAGTTCCTCCAGAATCGTTTCTCTGACGGGCTCTCCCCGTCCACGCTTAAGGTCTATGTGGCGGCTATATCAGCCTTCCACATGCCTTTAGGGGTGGGCACGCTGGGGACACACCCACTCATAATTCGTTTCCTTCGTGGAGCCAGGAGGATGAGGCCTGCTATCCAGCCTAGGGTCCCCACGTGGGACCTGGCAGTGGTCCTCGAAGGTTTATCCCTGGCACCCTTCGAACCCCTGGATAAGGTGTCTGAGAAATTTTTATCCTTTAAGGTAGCCTTCCTGCTCGCTATTACTTCCCTGAAACGAGTTGGCGACCTGCAGGCGCTATCTGTGGCTCCCTCTTGCCTCGAGTTCTCTCCTGGCAGAGTGAGAGCCATTCTCCACCCTAGACCTGGCTACGTGCCTAAGGTGCCCACAAATGTGGCACGGTCTATAATCCTTCCGGCCTTTCATCCTCCACCGCATGTGTCGGCTGATCAAGCTAAGTTACACTTGTTATGCCCGGTCCGAGCTCTTGAGGCCTATGTACATAGGACCTCGGGCTGGAGGAAGTCGGACCAGCTGTTTGTGTGTTTTGGGTTATCCAAGAAGGGCTCCCCGGTCTCCAAGCAGACTATTAGCAAGTGGCTAGTAGAGGCTATTTCTTCAGCTTACGAGGTGCGCAATCTGCCTTCACCTCTCCTGATAAAAGCTCACTCAACCAGAGGAGTGGCATCCTCTAGAGCCTTGCTAGCAGGGGTTTCTCTTCAAGAGGTCTGTGATGCCGCTGGCTGGGCCTCCCCACACACCTTCATCAAACATTACAGTCTGGATCTGTCCTCTACACCAGGTTCACAAGTTCTCATGTCTTGAGTGTGCCAGATTGCTTCACACCAGGGCAGGGTCTCTCAGTGTGGCGGCATGGGTATTCGTTCCCCAAAGTATCGAGTATCGATGCAGCGGGAGTTCCCTTTACGAAAGGGAACGTCTCGGGTTACGTATGTAACCCTCGTTCCCTGAGTAGGGAACGAGACGCTGCATCTCTCGGCCACACTTTTCGTGCTCCTGAGAACGACTTGCTTCGACCCTTTAAAAGCTGATACGGCTATGTTCCGTTGCCCTTTTATAGCTTCCGGATCACCGTCACATGCAACGTCACGAGTGACGAGCACCAATCAAGATTGGAATAGTTCCATTACAGACTTCAGACGCGTCATGCCGAGGGCATTCCCCAAAGTATCGAGTATCGATGCAGCGTCTCGTTCCCTACTCAGGGAACGAGGGTTACATACGTAACCCGAGACGTTTTTCCTGCACTGAAAAATGTTTGGCAACTGCCAAAGCCTTATTTGATCAGTGAGTGATGTAGATAACGTCTGCACTTGCAACAGGGAGCACATTACTGAAAGAACGAGCAGAGAGAGAGAGCCCCGGTCGCGAGCGTGCGCATATTTATCAAAATCAATTGAGAATTGACACGATGGTAAAAGATCGGAAGACCAAAGTTTCACGTGGAGCATTCGGATATTTTTTTTCTGAATTACCGCTGGATGTGAATTGTGGTAAAAAAATTAATAAAAACAACATTCCGCCCATTCAGGAGTTAGCTGACATAAAAAAAAAAAAACCTTTCAATAAACAAAACAAAACCTATCCAATGATGAAATGTTTTCTGTGTTGACACAAATCTTGTGCGATGGCCTAACTGCCGGGATATGTTTGTAGCAGAGTTTGTGCTGAATACAATGTAATCAGATTTTAGCCATGCAAATGTCATAAGTAACAGAAATAAGCACAAATGTCAGAGCATGTCAGAACACCTCCAGGGCCCAGAATACACCTCAGACCCTAGAGGGTTAAACAACGTGGCACAGGACGTGAAAATGATAACTGCGTCGGACTGAAACTAGAAAAAAAACACTTGCGTCAAGCTTGGCTCTGCATTGCGCCGGGCGTAAGATAGGGCCCTATATGTATGTATCCTTTGTTTAAACAACATTAACCAAATTGTATTTCTTTATTTAATAATAAAATTAGCCTATTACTATAACATGCAGTTTCAACTACATCAAATATTAGGTTGTTTCATTATTGTTCAACAAATGTCAATAGCTCTTTTTTTATTTTTCATGTAGGCTTATTAGGAAATTACCATAATTGTAGTATTTCATCCGCACTGTTAATTGACATTAGCCCCACTTACGTTTCAAAATGTGGCAATTGCAACTGTTTTTTAAAATGTCCCTTTGTGCCACCTGGCGGTCATTTCGCGAATGACTTTGAAATGCAACTGGTTTATTTTTTTTTACTTGTTTACTAGCGTGGTGGTAATAGGCATTTTGGTTGACTACCTACTGTATAAGGCAGTTCCCTTTCAAGGGAACTTGCACTGCATCAATAACGACACTATGGGGAACACCTCTTAGCGTAGCGAGTCTGAGGTATGAATTAAACTAGTCCAATTCTATTGGCGTTGCGTGATGACGTAACGTGTGACGATATACACTAGTGTTGTCAAAAATATCGATATTTCGATAAATATCGATACTGAAATATCTGAAAGGTACCAATACTAATTTCCCGAAGTATCGATACTAGCCGAGCTGTCACTTTCACTTCTCTCCAAAGGCGCATTGACAAACATCGCACGCGCACTTGTCTCATTCGCTCTGGTTAAATAGCAAAAGTGAAGTAAATGGGGCCGATCACACCTGACGCGTTTTTTGCAGTGAGAGGCGCCTATTTTCAATTGGTTTCTAGCGAGCGTTCTGCGCGCTGTTTATGCGCCTGCTGCGCCTCGCGGGCCTTCCGTTTTAGTGATGAAAGCTAGTTGCTTGAACGCACTGATGATGGAGGATAAACTTGTGGTGCTCTCGCGGGTTACCAGGAGCTTAACGACTTCATGAACCGTAACTACCACAATGTTAACAGAAAGTAAATAAAGTTAATAAAAGGCTGATTTGACGTTTACTTGACTGACACGACAGCTGTTTCAGTGGTTGCCAAGCAACATAAAAAATGCAGCGCACTGCTCGTTCTGTGTGATGGTAAGTGCTATGTGCCTCGCGGTTTCGAACCTGAAAAACACGTTAGGTGTGATCGGGGCCTAATATAGCAAAGCACCTGAAAGACCGACACCCGGATCTATATAAATAATTTCGAGAGGTTGGTAACTCTTCTCATTTTAACATTTCTGAAACATTAACCAAGTTGGCCTAGTATTGTTGTTGATATGAGTGTGTGTTGTCTCGTTTTTTCACCGTAATTCTTAAAGTTAATATAATCTGACTGAGGAATCTTAGACAAGTAAATATTTTAACTGTGGTCAAATGTAAATTAACTTGTGCTTATTTAACTTTATTCAAAAAAATATTATTTAATTCTGCAATTTGCCTTTATTAGCGATTATCATTTGATTACACAGATACTAATTAAACTAAACTGAGCTAGACAATGACATCTCTGAATTCAATAATGAAATGCCTTTAACTAAAAATTGAATGTTTAATCTTATTATTATACATTACTGACACGCTATCCTCCAATTTGATACTGTTAAGTGCTTTGACACAATCTTTATTGTTAAAAGCACTATATAAATAAAGGTGACTTGACTTCATGTCGATCCAGTGAGCATTGTTTTACGTGTGATGCACACACGTTTGCTGTTCATCAAATAACGTTAATGTATTAACCAGCATTTATGCTTTTGAACAAGTGCACTACCTCAGGACATTTTTGTTCATGTAAAATATACCTCATTGTAGTGTTGTCACGATACTAGAATTTCTAACTTCGATACGATACCTTGAAAAATATCGATATTCGATACCATTTTCGATACCACGGAGAAAAAAACTGTCACAATATTAAGGGGGTATTTTTTTTTACTTAAAGCTAAATATAACAAGTCTAGAACATGACAATGAGGTAGTGTTGCACGGTGCACCGATACTTCAAAAGTATCGCGATTCTCGGAAATTAAAAACGTCATGATACCTACATTTATTAGTATCGATACTTCTAAGAATGCCCGCGTTCCAGATTTGTAAGGGACGTATTTCATGTTGGTGTGTGCAACGCACGCTTCCAGTGCCTCCCTATGGACGTCTGTTTTTTTTCTCCTCACGCACGCAGCAAAGAAGCTGCAGCAGCAGGGCTCGAATTTCGGCGCGGGATAGCGGGTGTCGGGATAGACGGAATTGTCACTTGCATAATCGGGCCAGCATTGCATCATGAGTAACTAAGTTTACCATTTGCACGTCTTTTTAAGTCTTACCAGTTTAAACATTCGCGCGAATTTAAACTATTCGGTACTTGCGCGCTGTCTGAGAGATGTTTTTTTTCTCTGCACACATACATAGAGTAAAGCCGCCTCACAAACAGCTTGTGGGTAACAAAAGTTATTTTTCGTGGATTATATCGCTTTAACAGTCAAAAACATGCGAAAATTATGTCAATTTTCGGTCTTGGTGAGTGTCCTCTAAACACAGTCGGTTATGCCTTAAATAAGCATAAATCGCACGTGACCGTATAATGAACACAGGATCCGTGCACTAGCTCTTACAGTGACAGCAGCCATATGTGTCTGTCATTAATTTGGTTGTCAAAACAACAAAACATAGCTTTCATTTTAAGGAATCAGGATTAATAGCCTGATGTATTTTATTTAGTCAGGACTAAAATACTACCCAGTGTTATTTTACATTTGGTTACTTTATTCAGTCTCTGTATTTCTGAATACCAGTCTGAGACCTAAGCAAAAACTTTTCTCTTTATTTCTCTTTATTGGTATCTTTATTCTATTGTATTTATTTGTGCTACTTTTTTTCAATTTAATTCAAAGATTGAAATCAAGCTTCCTTGAGTTGTGTAAATTCTTAAGAACAAAATTACCCCATTGTAAAAATGCAATGAGTGCAGCATACATTTAGGCGAGATACATGTAATAAAATTAAAAAAGTCTAAACTCCCCCCTCAAATTAAAAATTGATATTGATATTTGAGAGTATTTCTCCCTTTTCAGGAAAAGTATTGAAAAAGTATCGAAATCGCAATTCTTGACTTGGTATCGGTATCGAAACAATTTTGGTATCGTGACAACACTACTGTATCTTCATATTTCATACTTACAGAGCTTTTCTGCAGTTCCTCACAGCAGGTAACAGTCTCCATCGACCCTCTTTTGATTTGAATTTGTACTTTTTAAGGTCAAGCTCATCCAGCACCTCCTCTGACATCAGGTTTGCCAAAGTAGAACATTGTGCAAGAGAAAGATTTTTGCTTTTCGTTGTAGACTTTAAAAACCTCTGCATTTCTTTAACAACAGAATTATCCTTCATCTCAATCAAGCAGTGTGACAGATTCATCCATCTTTCAGGACTGACATTGTTTTTTCGACCTCGTTTGAGGCTGTAGATTATCTTCTCTCTGCTCTCTGGGTTGTTCTCTGTGTGAATCAGCACATCCTGTAAGAGCCTCTGATTGGACTCCAGCGAGATGCCATGAAGAAATCGAAGGAAAAGATCCAGGTGTCCATTTTTACTGTTCAATGCTTTATTCATTGCTCCCTTCAGAAACACATCCAGAGGAACATTTCTAGACTGAGTTCTGGACTTTCCTGTCAGGAACATTTTCAGAACTTCACTGTTCTTGTGTAAAAAGCAGAAAAACACATACAGTGCTGCAAAAAACTCCTGAAAGCTCAGATGAACAAAGCTGTAAACCTTCCTGTGATAAATCACAGATTCCTCTCTGAAGATCTCAGTGCAAATCCCAGAATACACTGAGGCGTCAGTGACGTCTATGCCACTCTCTCTCAGGTCCTCCTCATAGAACATCACATTGCCCTTCATCAACTGATTGAAAGCCAGTTCAGCAAGTTTCACAATCACGTCTCTGTTGGACTGCAGGAGTTTCTCTGGATCTCTCTCTTCATACTTCTGGTTCCTCATATGAGTTTGAATGAGGAGGAAGTGTATGTACATTTCAGTCAGAGTTTGAGGGATTTCTACTCTAAGATTTTGTTTCAGGATGTTTTGAAGCACAGTGGCTGAGATCCAGCAGAAGATGGGTATGTGGCACATGATGTGGAGGCTTCTTGCTTTTTTAATGTGTGAGATGATTCTGCTGGCTTTACGCTTGTCACTGATTCTCTTCCTGAAATATTCCTCCTTCTGAAGGTCATTGAATCCCTGAATTTCTGTCACACGGTTGATGTAGTTAGATGGGATCTGATTGGCTGCTGCTGGTCTGGTGGTGATCCAGATGAGAGCAGAGGGAAGCAGATCTCCTTTCATGAGGTTTGACATCAACACACCCACTGATGAAGACTCAGTCACATTAGACACTTTCTCACTGTCTGAAAACTTCAGTGTCAACCTGCTTTCATCCAGACCATCAAAGATGAACACAACTGTACATTCATCATAAATCTTTGAGTCCAGATGTTGAAGTTCAGGATGAAAGTCCAGCAGAAGTCTGTGAAGACTGTACTGATGATCTTGAATCAAGTTCAGCTCTCTAAATGGAAGCACAAACATGAAATCTACATCCTGATTGGCTTTTCCCTCGGCCCAGTCCAGAATGAACTTCTGCACAGAGACGGTTTTTCCGATTCCAGCGATGCCTTTAGTAAGAACAGTCTTGATTTTGTCTTTCTTCTCTCTTCTCTCCTCATATCCAGGTTCAGGTGAAGGATTAAAGATGTCATTGCAGTGGATTGGAGTGTCTTGGAGTGTCTTGTAACTTTTCTCCATCAGTAGCACCTCATGTTCTTCATTCACTCCTTCACTCTCTCCCTCTATGATGTACAGCTGTGTGTAAATCCTGTCCAGGAAGGTTTGATTCTCTTGCTGTTTGATTCCCTCAAAAACCCTCTCGTATCTGTTCTTCATGCTGGTTTTGTGCTGGTCTTTGACTCTCTTAAGATCATCATGCACTGGCTGGTGAGAATAGAGCTGCAGGGCTGCTTCTGTGTCATGATGACTGATGTGTTTCTGACAGGAGGAGGATGTGCTGGTCTGACAGGAGACATATCTGATCTGGTCAGCTCTCCCACCACTGAAAAGACATTATGGACTGCATTTACATTTAAGATGAACACAGAGACAAAAACAAATAGGATAGATCTTTATAAAATTTGAGAAAATATTTTTAATGTCATATTGGAAAACATCTTATTTGGTTCTTATTGAATCTTATTTAAAAACATGCAACATTTAGAAAGAAGTGTCCATTTAAGAGTTTATCTTTTGCGGCTAATTCATGGTAACACTTTATTTTGTTGGTCCCTTTAGACACTGTAAGTAACATTGTACCTACATGTCAACTATCAGTCATTAGAGTATTAGTAGACTGTCTGCCTAATATCTGCTAACACTTTATTTTGATGCTCCCCAACAGATATTCTACTGACTATAAGTAACTTTGCAAGTGCGTCAATTTATTCTACCAACCTGAAAAGTATCCCTACCAGTCTACTAATATTCTAATGAGAGTTAGTTGGCATGTAAGTGCAATGTTACTATAGTCAACAGAATGTCTAAAGCAGACCATCAGAATAAAATGTAACCCAATTTTGTGTTCTTGAGTTTCTCAAGGTTCTGTTCTAAGACCAATATTGTGTCTTATATACTGTAGATTAATGATGCACAGCAGGAATTTAAAGGCAAATAATGACCTGTATATTTTTACCTTTATATTTAAGCACTAACTAAAAATAAAAACAATGTTTTTATCAAAGGCCTTGCTGAAAATTTCTTTAAAGTAGATGTTTTTTTTTACATCATGATTATTATTACTGTGATGTACTTGTTATTTTAATTTTTTTTTTACAACTTTGGTTCTTGTGTAAAATGTTCCACCCTACATGATTACACTCAGAAAAGGTCAAAGGGCACTTCTCAATTTCTGAATTCAGGGGACTGAAATACAGAGTTGCACATGATACTCACACAGGGTCAGAGGTCACAGCAGGTCCATCACTGAGATTAGGCGGCAGACCAATGGAGTTGTTACTCTTCATAGACACACAGCTAGATATCGGAGATGCTGCTCTCTTTCTCTTCTTGCTGATGATACTGAGAAAAGGACATTAATATTTCATATTGCTTCTTTAAAGTTTATCTGTATGATCTATTAAATGAACACCTGTCAATGCTAGAATTTGTATAACATATAGTTTTAAAAAGAAAACATAGGTATTGTTAACAGTATTGCTTTAAAATGCATACTTTAACCAATTATAAAATAAAATGTAAGAAAACTAACCAGAGCCACTTTGCATGTGAAATACTTTCTGAATGAGAGGGATACAACTGGGAGCCCAGCTGTCTGAGATCCAAGTAGCCAAGACAAAATCTGATTTAAATAGGCCCATCAATAGATCAATGTTAACCCTCACTGCAATACACTTGGATAGTGTATAGACCTAACTTGCATCAGGTAACACTTTACAATAACAGTACATGAATAATCATGTATTAATTCCTGAATCAATAGTTACTTCAACATGAACTCAAGATTAGTGAAAATATGAACTAATCATGAACCAATGAAGAGCTATCCTTATTCATTCATGAATAACAGCAGTACATGTTTGATAGTTAATGCATTAATTAACATTTCACGAGTTCACACTTACATACAATTAGAGGGAGTAAAGTTTAATGCGTATGTGGCGTGCTGTCCGGGGGGAGGGCTCCGAGCTCGGAGTTCGGCCCGAACCCAGTGTCCCCCCGTATGTAAATGGTTAGGACTAGAAGTGTGGAGAAGGGGTGGTGGAGGGATGCTGCTAAACTGTCAACGAATTGAGGTGAGACTGCTGAATATATATCGTTGATTGCTGAGTGCTCTCCACTCGTGTTAATTATCTGCACGTGCTCCTCCCAAACTTTGTTAACCCTCTGAGGTCGAGAAACGCGCCGACGCGTTTTGCTGGATTTTTTTCACATAGCAGCAACATAAACTTAAATTACTCCGTCATTTATGGTTATACAGAAAAAAGAAATATAAAAAAATAATCTGTGATATTTCTACTTTTGTATGTGTCCACTTACAATCAAATCAAAACATTGTGCTTTTGTAAAATAAAGAAAATAAACAGGGTGTGCGTTCTGCCTCTCCGTCGCGGTGAACTTTTTTTTCTTGAGCACGTCTATAAACTGAAACAAAACTCAGCGAATACTTCTCACACATTTATGAGCCATATACCTTTATACACATTTAAGTGTGTACTTTTAAATGATCGGATTCAAACTGAAAACAAATATTCTCTGTTTAAGTAATTTGTATAAAACCAACAGGATGTCCAGTATCTCAAACGCTTGCTAATTACTTTTTAATTCGACACGCCCACTCGCGCAAAAGTGATTCACATGCAAATCTCCACATGGAACGCGAACGCCCTCGTTACCTCAAACACAAAACACCAAAACACTTGACAAGTCTCTGCTTTTCGTCGAGTTTGGAAGACGCGCTGTGAGCTTACATTGGATTTACATCAGAAGAAGAAGAACGCGATTTGAAGACAAGAAAGATGTAAGGTAAGAAATTCTTACTTATTAGTTTATGGTATTGTTGCATAAACTTCACATTGCAGTTGAACTGTTGCTAGATATATGGTGAATATTATACTATTTAGACCCGTGTTTCCTGTTAAATACTGTTTGTGGATATCTGCTCAAACATAGATATGTATAACCATAATGTTTAATATTTTGGAGCGCGATGGCGTTTGAATGTATCATATTTTGGAGCGCGCTGTGGGTTTTAATGTATCATATTTTGGAGCGCGATTGCGTTTGAAAGGAAAAATGCACCAAACATTAGGCTTTATGTTTTTACTATTATCTCATTTCATATCATCATAACAAATGGAAACATTTGAAGTAACATATGATAATCAATATATTTTTCTCTAGCGTAGTTGTTCTTGAAATCTTTTGGAAGATTTAATTTATTGTTATTATTATTTTATGCAGCACTGCGTAGCCTATGCCTACAAGGCCTATATTCATGTTCATTATATATTGTTGGAAACGTGTGTGTGTGCGTGTATTCTGTGAATTTTAAAAAGAAATTTTAACCAGAAAAATCTAAAATCTATTCCCAAAATCGTGCAGCCCTATAGTTTCTCTTGATATCAGTATGTTCACAGTTTTTTCTTTTTTTCCTTTTTCTTTCAGGGACCAGATGCAACTGAGTCCTGCTGACTTCAACATTCACATGAGTCTCTGTACATGAACATGGTAAAGTGAAAATCAAACACCTTGGAAATGAAAGGTATGTACAATGTTTTTAGGAATGGCACAAAGGTCTCTGTCTTTGGATCATTGTTTTCAATGTGCTCTTTTGTCATTTGTATTTTTGGATTGTGTTGTGTTGTAAATAAATCCAAACAATCTAAAAGCCATTCTTTTTTAAATCTCCTCATTCTTTGTGCAAGGTTGCTCTGAATGACAGGGCCTGATCGCTCCTAATAGGGCAGTTAGGGGAGTGTCTTTGTCTTTCTCAGGTGTGAAAAGCTTACATATTCATGAGATGATCACGCCTCTTCGCATATGGCTTTGTCACACAAAACACGTCTTAGAAATTTTAAATCAATATATTGTCTAATCTGAATGAGCAGTCAGGGTGATTTTCACATAGTTTTGGAGCAAATATTCTAGGCTATGTCATACAATTTTCAAAAGTCTTGTGAAGAAATAATCAGTATGGGTTTCATGGCCTTATTTCAGTGAGAATTTTTTTTGGGATTTTCACAAACCACGCATAAATGTCATTATCTCAAAACTACAAACTTTTACATACATGCTGCTGATATATTATTGTAGCAGAGTTTGTGCTGAATACAGTGTAATTAGACTTTAGCCATGAAAATGTCACTAGTAACAGTAAAAAACACAAATGTCAGAGCATGTCAGACCACCTCCAGGGCCCAGAAAACAGCTCAGACCTCAGAGGGTTAATAAAACATAATTTAGGGGTAAACTAAATTAATCAGTCACCGTAAGAATAAATAAGTACTCTGAATTTGAATTAAACGTGATTTAATAATAACTGTCATAATTTAAACTGTAATATCATAATCTGCCACCTGCAGCTTTGTGACAAATAATTGGAATGGCACATTATTATTTGGCCATTAATTACACAGATCTAATCAAATGTGGAAAATAGACTAATAACTACCACTAATCATTTTTATTTGATCCCAACCATTTTCAGATTTTTATAGAACTACAGAACTTCCCAGAACTCAAGAATGTAGGGTTTGTTTCTGATGGGACACTCATTAGTGGCGCAATTTAGGTGCTCTTGCCGCAATATATGCTTCGATTAGCATTAGCTTATGGACGTGCCCTATTTTACATGTAAACATGCCTTATGTGTGTCTTTACAGGTATGTTTGTGCATATGTTTAATTATATAAATAAAAATAAAAGAACAACAAATAATTTGTATCTTTGGTTTTTGTACTAGAGGTGAATAAGGATGGCACTGTTAGTGCAAATGTATATTCATATATTAGTTAATGATTTGTGACATCATTGTGTCATGACTTTACTTGAGGGGGCACATAATAATTTTTAACTCATTATTAAATAACCATACAGTAATGCAACTAATGACAATTGTTTATTTTGTCATGACTGCTTGAGGGGGCACATTTCATTAAAAATGAAAATTCTGTCATCATTTGCTCACCCTCAAGTTGTTTCAAACCTGTATGAATTTCTGTCTTCTGCTGAACACAAAAGAAGATATTTTGAAGAATGTCGGTAGCCAAAATGTTGATGTACCCCATTGACTTCCATAGTATTTTTTTAATGCATTATTTTGTCATGACTTTGAGGGGGCAGATCATAGTTAATTCACTGCCAGGCAGTCTAGTTGAGGAACGACCACTCCCCAAAAAGACAAAGGACTTTCTGGAAATTAACATTTTGAACTCTCTCTTGTGAAATTTACATCCCCATCCTAGACGCATGTCTCACCTCAGTATCGTCCTAATCTACATTGCTTTCCCTTGACCCCCTCTTCCCCCATTCCTTCTCTCCATCATGCTGAGATCACCCAAATTCACCCAAAAATCGAGATGGTTTAATATGAACAATTATCATACAACACTATACATGTTTGGTATCATTTGAAATCTCTCAGTGCGAATGGTACAATGGTCTCATCCCCACAGAAGTAAACCAAAAGCTAATAAAGGTTTTAGGAGTTTAGAGATATATTGTTTACAGAGGAGGGTGGGTCTTTCATGCAAATTGCATTCTGTCCTCAAAAGGTGTAAACTCTGGAGACCGTGATTAATGCAAATTCCCATTGTTAGCAAATGTTTCCATTTGAAAGAGGTTTCTGCCCCGGTCTGAGTATCTAAAAGAAATGCCTCAAGAGGCTCAGGGCGATTTGTAATTAGATCAGCCCTTTCAGACACTCAGCATTATTGTCACAGTGTCTGGGTTGTGTTCCCTGGGTCACCACTAGATGTCCTCCTTCCCCACGGTGTATGTAACAATTGAACTACATTCCCCACTATCCTTGTCTCTTCATTGCACTCAGCTGTCCCTTGTCACTCATTATTACACTCAGCCTATTCCCCATGAGTATTGTCATTTACCTGTGTATTTATACCCTGTCTGTTTTAGGGTGTTTTTCCACTGGGTTCGTTTACTGCGGTCCGAACCCGAGTGCGCTAGTTCCCGGCGCCCCCCGCAGCGTTGGTCTGGTTTCACACTCAATTAGTTGTATCGAACCCAGGTGCGTTTGCAGTGATCTTACGTCATCGCAAACGCACACGGAAAACGCATGGAGAATACAACTCGACTGAGCATAGATGTAATCTGTCTGTTTTTTTGGTGCTATTATGCACAACATAGTGAGAGACAACTACGTTTATGTTCATTACATGGTGTAATTCAGCACATATCCAGGGGACGCCGTGTTTCTGCTGCTCGCAGAAGATTTTTCACTGATGCGACAGTGATACGCATGCGCGGGATACTATACTTCCTGAACAAGCACGCACCCGAGTCCGTGTTGCTTGCACATTAACGCGAACCGCGCCACGGTTCGGGAGCAACCGAGCTCAGACCACCTCCTCCAGGTAGTCTCGGGTTCGGTACTCTAGTGCGCACCCGGGTCCGATGACAGCGTTCACATTAGCGATTTTTCATGCGAACCGTGCCCCGGTCCGCACTAAACTGCCAGTGTGAAAGCGCCCTTAGTATGTGTTACGGAGTCCTTGTTATATGTCACTGACACTTCGCAAGTCTGTTCCTTGTCTGTTCTTGTTCTGTTCCTTGTTTGTTTATTTTGTATCTTTGGACTGCTAATATGGATTTTGACCCCTGCATGGATGACGACGATTTGGATTGCCCTACTAATAAAATTGCTGCTTCTGGATCCACCTGTTTCTCTCCCTTTCCTGTATGTATGTAGCCTATACTATTTTCCTGAGTCAGGCATCTTTTACTCTTTATCTCTGAGCATTTGATGTTTTGTATTGATTATCTTTGAATTGATTATGTAATTGGCATGATACATTGACCTGACATAAGAAATTGTTACATTTGATTTTATTCTGACTTGCTCTAAAATTATTTTCCAAAGTAGATTACGCGAATGCGTATGTTACCGCAAATCTGAGTCAGGTTAGTAACAGACTAAAGTCCAGTTTTGAGTGGAGCATAGGGCACACCAACTGCAATTTTAGAGTTCCGGCTAATATTTGGCACTAATTCAAGTGTACTTGGGCTGTAAGACTAAAAAGGGAATTTCCGTTTAGGACAGCAAAATGTTGCTCGACCAAACTAAATAGGGCGAGTCTTACCTCTGTTTTATTGTAATGTACACTCTAAGTGTACGTGGGAAACCATGGCATGACCAAACCAAAGCTACTACCAGAGAAGTCAAATTGGTCGGCTTATATCTGTAGTAGTGGTCATGACCCCTGTTATTTTACCCCTGAAAATGTTATTTTAATTCAAGTGTATGCAGATCCATGGGGGCTATACAACATATCTAAGATAGAGTAAGCGGGAATGTGGCCATCTAAGATATTAGCTAATTACCTCTGTTTAGTGACCAAAACTGACGAGTTTGTGATCGTGAGACCCGCGTTAAATGGCCGGCTCGAGGACCTCAAATCTTTAAATCATAGATTCCTAATGAACGGGTAAAATATAAAGTTAAGAGTTGAATAGAATAATCAAATGTGTAGCTAAACTATAATAAAAATGACTGATAACCTGTTGGCATTCCAACCTAAACTCGAGGTTGTGATAAAATGGAGTCCGATAAAAGTTTATTTGGAACTAAATTACTTTACCGTGATGAAAAGACGCGCAGTAAACTTTACTGGGTAACACTTTACAATAAGGTTCATTAGTTAACATTAGTTAAAGTATTAACTAACATGAACTAACAATGAGCAAAACATTTGTTACAGTATTTACTCATGTTTGTTAATGTTAGTTAATAAGAATCCAGCTGTTCATTGTTTGTTCATGTTAGTTCACAATACATTAACTAATGTTAACAAATACAACCTTTGATTTTAATAATGTATTAATAAATGTTGAAATTAATATTAACTAAGATGAATAAATGCTGAAGAAGTGGAGTTCATTCTTAGTTCATGTTAACTAAGGTAGTTAAAGTAACAACATGTAACTTTTCAACCTTCATAATATATTTCCAAGACCCTTGTGATAGTACATCGACTTACAATAGGTTGAATGAGACGTCTGCCAGAGCCTGACGGGGTCTGTATCGCTTTTACTGGCACTATGTAACTTCGGGGTGCGGGTAGTAACCAGCGCTCAAAAAGAACTACAAAATTCGACTGCTTTACGGCATACGTCACTTCGCCCACCACTTCCTCAAATGTGGCCAACCAGCGCGTTTGTTTTCGTACGTCTGTTTTCGTCATGGCTGAAGCAGCAGCGAAACGTAAGAAGCCAAAGGTTTTGTCGGAGTAGAGTCGGAAGAGGAAAAGGGAGAGTGATAAACTGAAAGGCAGGACGAGGATCAATATTGGTCGAGCGTGTGCTCGCTGGCGTGAGCTTATGGAGGAGGAGAGTTACCAGACCGATGCTGACTTGGCCGTCATGCTGTTGAACTAGTAAGTAACTGTAAATTGCTTGCATACTATCTATAGTTTTTCTAATCTGTTGTCTGCCTGGCTACGTTACGGAAACTATCTGGTCCTCCATTTATTTATCTTCATGAATCAGCTAGTAGATGAGCGAATTATCAATCTGGTAGCTAGTAAACACTAACATGGTAGTTTTAGATGGTTAGGATGCTATCGCTATCATTCTCGTTCAGATTTGAGCATTGCAATCGACATGCAAATCGCAAATGTTTGAGTTAAAATGTTTAGTCTAATAAACATGTATAAATTATGAAAGGGGGAAGATTAATATTATCATTGCCCATATGAAAAAAACCTGCATGCTTCATATACAGTAACCGTAAATCATTTTACGACAGCGGTAATGGACAATTCCGCTTCCAACCTGTAGGGCGACCGCAGAGGAAAAGTTCCATGTTGTTGCTTTAACTAATGTTAACCAATGAACCTTATTGTAAATTGTTACCCTTTACTGCGAAAAGACGCGCAGTGAACCTTCATCCGCTTATCGGAAACTGATGTTGGACCGATTGGGCAGGCCTTACACTTTCAAATACACATGTACTAGTGCAACTAGTGTTTAGCCCAGTTAAGTGATGTTGTGTGGTCAGAGAACAGAGGAACAGTATCATCACGGCCTGTGTCTGGATGGAGAGTGAACTGTATTTAAATTGTTATTTTCTCCATGTTTATATTCTAATTTCTGATTACAACTTATATCTTTGTGTCTATCAGACTCATGGTTAGACTACATTTATACATCGTCAGCATGGAAAGTGAATAGATACTGGTCTCTTTAACTCTTTCCCCGCCAGCATTTTTATTTATTTATAATTTTCACAAACGTTTCATGGCCCCCAGAATATTTTGTTGTATGAATTTCTGAACATTCAATATATCAAAAGGCTTTTATAATGACCTGTATATTTAAAGGATTGTTGTCATGGGCATCCAAAAGAGAAATGACAGTCAGAAGCGCTAACAAAAAAAAAAACAAAAAAAAATTCTTTCTAAAGAATAAAGGCTAAGGACCTTTAATGCCGAAATAAAAGTTTTTTTGCAATCTTTCTGTACAATCTTGGTTTTGTGTTTAATGTTCCACCCTACATGTTTACACTCAGAGAGGGTCAAAGGGCACTTCTCAATTTCTGAATTCAGGGACTGAAATATAGAGTTGCACATGATACTCACACAGGGTCAGAGGTCACAGCAGGTCCATCACTGAGATTAGGCGGCAGACCAATGGAGTTGTTACTCTTCATAGACACACAGCTAGATATCGGAGATGCTGCTCTCTTTCTCTGCTTGCTGATGAAAAAAAGACATAAGACAAAAAGGCTGAAAAAGACATTCATATTTCAAATTGCTTCTTTAAAGTGTATCTGTATGCTCTATTAAATGAACACTGAACACTTAAATGATGGCGGATTCCGTCAATGGCGGGGAAGCATTAATTGGCCACAACTGACACATGTGTTTTTTACTGTTCTCATCAGTCTCTTTTAAAGACCTTCCAAGGAACTGATGAGGCTCCTGATATGTGTATTATGTGAATATTACTCCAAATCCTAAAAATTAATCTGCATTAAAAGTCCTTTTACTTTTTTGGATATGCAAAGTCTTGGTTGGACCTTCGATAAAGACTGAAAAAATCTGAATTTGTGTTTCGAAAATTGATGCAAAAAAACATGTTTTATATTTTCATTTTTGGCAAATGTAAAGGCACTTTCACACCAAAAGTGAAATGAATAAGCCTCAGGCTGAAAGAAATGCAAAATCACAACAGTATAGTAGAGGGTGCAGTAAAAAAAAAAAAAAAAAAAAAAAAGTTTTTAGTTATTCTGCCATTCTGGAATGAAGAAGAATAGATTGCAAGAGAAGAAAGTTCGACACACTTACTTTAGCAATAATATAATAATAAATAATATAAATAGTAATAAATAATAAATACAAAAACTGAACATAAATAATTAAATAGATAAAATACAAAGTATATTTGTGTAATTTAATATCTTTAATTATTGCAGGTTTCCATAATACTCTGAGATTGCACTTTTGCAAGTTTTTATTAATGTTGAGTGATACTGAATCTGTGAGATGAGTAAATGCCTGTTCACATTAGTCTAGAACTGGAATAAACCCAGCGCACACAACGCCTCTGCACATGATTTCTCTCAACATGAGGACAGACGAGTTGTCTGTCAATAAATGGAAAAACAAAGCAACTTGTGTTACTTATTTGAAAAAGTAACTCAGATATTTTAAGTAATGAAGTAATGAGTTACTTTACTAGTTATTAAAAAAAAGTAATTGATCACGTAACTCAAGTTACTTGCAATGCGTTACTCCCCAACACTGGATGTAACGATATATTTTTCAGCATCAGACGTTTTCAGATTCCACACATGTAATGGTGCGGATGTAAAAAATTATTTTAATATGCAAAACTGTTACCCAATCATAGCAGTGGATGTTTACTTTAAGTCTTGATAAAGTCTCTAAAAATCTGTACATCATATTATAAGTGCTGTTATGCAGATGTTCTGTGCATTTGCTTCATAATTAATTAATTTATAATTAAATCCACAGTTTCATGCATTCATCTATTTGAGGTACAATTTAAAATGTGAATGTGATGTAAATTAATTTGTTGCTCTTTAAAACTTAAGGTGCAAGAATGCGTCACTTTAGCGGAAATGACGAACTACTGCGTCGCCCCGATGGACTGATGATGAGCGACGCCTCACAAGGTTTTGCTAAGTTGCATTTAAGTTTAAAAATCAGTGATTCTTATGTCAAAAGGACAGCAAAGAGGATTTTACGTAAAACTAAAGACTCAATGACCTCTTTCATAAAAAGTAGCCAATGAGGTATTTGTTTCACTTGTTTAATGTCTTGAAAACATGACTAAAGCAGATTAGCATTGGAAGCCGACTATGTATTGCTATGTATTGACTATGTATATCTGCTGATGTGTTTGGGCTATGTTCATTTATGAATACAGTTCTCACGGTGTAAACAAGACAAGCCTAAGAATGAAAACATCTGTTTCAAGGAGCTGACCTGTGTCTGTGTTGTTGTGAAGACAGCTGCACATATTGTCTCACATATACAGTAAGTCACCTGACACCTTTCTCTGATCATTAAATCACTTCACTGGGACTCAGTTCAGACAGTTTTAGACCCTCAGTGGGTGACCAGCATCTTTTCTTTTTGTCTTTTAAAGTGATTTACTTTTCAGAGAGAACCTCAGTGAGTGATTCACCATGTTTCATTCAATAATTTCACTTCCACTACTCACACAGGGTCAGAGGTCACAGCAGGTCCATCGCTGAGATCAGGCGGCAGACCAATGGAGATGTTACTCTTCATAGACACACAGCTGAACTCTGGAGATGCTGCTCTCTGAGTGTGAACAGAAGCCTCCTCCTCTCTCTCCTCATACACACTCATTCCACAGGCCGACTTCTGCTTCTCTCTCTCCTCACACACACTCATTTCACTGGCCGACTTCTGCTTCTCTCTCTCCTCACACACACTCATTTCACTGGCCGACATCTTCTCTTCCTGCTAGATGAGAGGTTTGATTTCAGGCCTGTATGTGGATGAAGAGAACATATACACTGAATTTTGACATGAAATTAAAATTTAAAATGAATTAGTGGGTTTTACGGGTATCGTTTTAATAGTACCACTAATTCACTTCACTGAGTGCTTCAAAATGTGATTTTGGACATTTACGAAAAACCTGGATTACTGAATGAGTTTATTGTTTAGCAACATGTAAGATGTTGGTGTTTTGTTTGTGATTAATAAAATACAGACTTTGCTCTTGCTTCTATCTGTTTTTATACAGACTGTTTTATGCATTTTTAATGCAATATATTCTTCTTTTTTAATTGAGACTTACAGCACAACCAGCAACAATCATTAGTTAAGTAAAAATGGTTAAATAGTCACATGTGGACCACATAAGTATGGTGACCAAGTAGTGCACAACACAAAGAAATTTAAAAAGCAAACATAAGTTCACAACAAAATGAAAACAAGCCACAACACAAAGGAAATGCTCCTGAACACTAGAGGGTTCTCGGAGCGTGTTAAAGTTAAGTTAGTTTTAGCAGAGATGTGCTGTGTTCAAAATCACTCCTTACACCCTCATTCACTATTCCCTACATCACTCCACTAATATAGTTCAGTTGAAGGAGTGAATGAAAGTGAGTGAGTAAATCTGGACACTGAGTTCGCCGGAAGGGCTGCTGATTTTTGCATAGTTTGAGCTTGCTGTTAAATAATCAATTGAAACCTGGCAAACTGGCAGCTCCAGTAGTAATGAAAAGATTTATCCTGAACTCTGCTATGGAAACTAACATGTATAAATCGTAATTAAACAGTTTAATAATCAATTAAAAAGGAATTTATATCTGTATGATAATATGCTGGATCAGCACGGTTTGGAAAATGGATGGATGATTGATTCAGCTGCGGCGCCATCTCCGACTCTCAAAGTGCATTATGGGTATTCTCTAGGCGTTGAGCGTATATCAGGGCTGCGGTGAAGTAAATAAGTATTGTGATACTTGGTGCCACAGTGACACTCTTGTCCCAAAAAGTATTGCTCCCCCACCTGCCAAATCCCACTTTAACCACTGGTCATAATGCATGTATGAATATATCCAAACAAAACAATTGACCCTCAATACATGATTGGAATGATCGTGTCGGAATGAACGGAAATGAACGACTTCCGGTCCAATGGCTGTCATTTTGTGTGCAGTGGAAAGGCGGCTAAAAGGTGCTCTAAGCGATCCCGGGAGTCGTAACTTCTTGTTGACATTCGAATTGTTGTCAAACAAAACGGAGGCTAGCTAGACCCTCCCTCCTCCTCATCCCGTCTCCTCCCTCCTCCCCTCCCTTCCGGCATAAAGGAAAGTCAAAATAGTCACTACAAACAAAGTTAAGTTTTACTGATACTTCATTCAATGTGTAATGTCGCCAAGTTAGATAAATGCTTTTATATATTGCAGAACAGAATGCAGAAAAAGAGAAACATTATCTTAATATCGTTTCGCCACCTGAGGTTATAACTATAGCTCCCATACAAGGACGCAATAATAGCAAGATAACGTTAGCTTCGCGTTTCCCAGTGAGCATAAACAACGGCGGCGGCGTAAACAAATTTAGTCAAAGTTGTCAATAGCCTATAAATGAACATTCAAATTCATAACAAACCGTGGGTGAAAACAATAATTCACACAAATTGTCGCCCTACTGTGAATTTGCTTGATCATTTACAATAGAGATTGATCGCTAGCTGCTAGAAACATATATGTTGTATTCACCAAAGTTAACGCTGACTGCATAGTTCTAGCTAACTACATCCTTGTGTTGGTTTGGCGAACATGAACGTCAGTTTAGAAAGAAAAATGGATTTACCTGTTCTGCAAAAACAGAGCAACTGAATGTCGGATCGGAAGCCCTTCTGCCAGCGGAGTTCTCGCCACCTTTCAAAGGTTTTTCAGATGTAAATTCGGGACTTCACGCGTTCTTTATCCTTGTCCCTTATCCTTGTCCCTCTTCTTTGCAATTTGTTCATCGAAACGTCGTCTCTTTGGTCGTGTGTCAGCCATAATTCAAACTTCCCTCTTCATGCTTCTCTCTCCTCCACACACCCCCTTCATGTGTACGCGCACTAACCCCCAAACCGCACCCCTCAAATACTTCTTGTCGGTGATTGGCTGGAGCACTGTTTGTTGTGTTTCGTGGTGCGGGTGAGCCCAGTTTGTTTTTGTTGCCGTTTGTGGAGCCTGTGGTGTCTAGAGAGACCGCGTTTTTTTTACAGTGTGTTCAGGGGACAGGCAGCTAGCGGATAGTGAGGAGATGTTTGCTGTATGTGACAAAAAATGTTTGGGCCTAAAAAACGCGTCGCATCACTTAGAGCACCTTTAACCCTCTGGGGACCAAAAACGCGCCCGCGCGTTTTGCTCGTTTTTTTTTTTAGCAATGAAAAATAAACACAAAATGCTCTGTTAATTTTGATCTTTCATTTTCGTGTAATACATCAATCGATCCTGTTCAGTTTCTATTTTTTTTCTGTATACTCACAATACAAATAAAGTGTTTTGCTTTTTGACAAATAAAGAAAAACTAACATGATGCTATTTCTGCCTTCTCTCTGTCAGTAAACTCCCATTTGAAACGCGTTCGAAAATTATCTATAACTCCGCGAAAATTCAGTCAAACAGGCAAACAGACCCACGGGCATAAAGCTTGAGATCGCAGCTTTTAAATGAAGTAATTTATATAAAAAACAAATATTATCAGCTTCTGTAATCTGTATAAAAAGAGAGCGACTCCAGTCGAGCTCATTACGAGCCATTCAAAAGTAATTTGACCACGCCCCGGAGAGCGCGTGCTATTCAAACGCAAATTCTGAGAACCATTTCAGTCTGTGAAACGCCCCCACATCAGCTGTAAACAAAGAGGCATAATATAGCCTACCTTATGGAGAAAATTTTCCGTGCTGATATGAGGAGCAGATCCCGCTGAGGAGTGAGGTAGGCTAAGTTATCCTTTCTCAAGTGTTAATGTGGAATAACGTTATGGAATAACGTTGTAGGCTTATGTAAACAAAAAGATGAATCGCGTTTCTATAATATGAATCGCGCGTCTATTTGTAAAGAGTGTTTAGCCTAAATATGAATCGCGCGTCTGTGTGTGAAAGAATAAACTGCTTTTACAGTTACAGTTACTGCGTTACAGTCAGGCGAAGTATGAAAGACAACATTTTGTTGACTAGATTTGGGTACAGTTTTTACTGTAGAATATACTGTCACATCAAATAAGCTTTTCTGCTCATATATATAAAATACTATTTTGTCAAAAATAAAGTCATAGACTAAGATGTTCCAATGTTGGCTATATTCAAACTAATGAATACATATGATAAAATGTAGGCCTATAATGTTTTGTTTGTTTTTTTTACAAAGAAAGAGTACTTTTTTGCAGAAATATTGCTGAAATTGTAATTATTGTTGTAATTGTAACCTTTTTAATAAAATAGCAAAACATATTTACAAGATAGATGTAAGCAAAATCTTAAATGGTCAATATAAGTCTTCTTCAAAATATATATTTTGTCCTTGCATTGTGGCTCAGTCAGTGTCACACCTGAATGAATGGCTAATTATGCAGAGTCATTATGCAGAGTGGGTGGGACTAAGGTGTAAACTACTCCTCCCCCTCGCATTTTGGCTTTCCAAGCAAAACCTGTTTTACACCATTTAAATCAATGTATTTTTTTTGGTGAACGATAAAGCAAGACTATTTTCACATAATTTTGAAGCTAGAACTGAAAGGGACAACATCCATTAGTCAAAAGTCTTGTGGGCACATATTTTGTATGAGTTTTGTGGTCTTATTTCAGCAACTTTCATTTTTATTTTTTTAAATAACCACGCATAAACATTATTCTCTTAAAAATACAAACATCTACATACATGTTGCTCGCATATTATGGTAGGCCTGTTTGTGCTATATAGAGTGAATTTACACCTTTGCCATTAACATGTTTATAAATAACTGAAAAAAGCACAAATGTCAGAGCATGTCAGAACATCTCAAGGGCCCCAAAAACAGCTTGGTCCCCAGAGGGTTAAAGGGTCATGAAACCCTAAACCAAATTTTCTGAGATTTTAACAGAGGTGTGTTAAACACCATTGAAGACAATGTTAGCATCTGTTAGATTTAATAGTAGGGGGAAAATGGTTAATGGTTTTTTTTCCCCGCTATTTTCATCTTCCGGGTTTAAAATCTTCATCGTGTGGCACAGCACTATAGTACTTTGATGACTCATCGGTGTCTCATTATTATTCATGTACTGAGTTTTCTTATCCAATGAGAAGACACTTGCTCTTAATTATTCATTACACCACGTGGAACTTTCCAATGACAGACATGTCAAACTGTGATATCGCGTAGTAGATGAGAGAGGCAATGATGGGACGCGCGTTTGTTTTCGTGGTGCAAAAGTTCCAGTGCATCTTTCCCCGCGATGCTGCCCGGGCTAGACTCTGACTGCGGGCAGATGGTTGGCCATCAACAACGGCCACATCTAAACTATGTATGTAGCAACCATTCAACGGGAGAATGGTGGACTTCGGCCTTGTACACCAATGCAGGTTGTGATGCTGTCCCGAGGACTTTTCTATCGCTTCAGAGGTGTGTGTGTGTGTGTGTCTAAAATGTAACCCTGACCGTTTTACTTGCCTTTTGCTAAATAATCACTCGTTATTAAAATTTAGATATTTAGATAATACGTCAAGTGTATGGAACGTATGCTTACTTTGTGAAAATGTCTGTCACTGTCCATCTTTATTATGTGGGTTTAGGGGGCGCGTAGATCTAGGCTGTGTACGGAACGTTTTTTTTTAAGCGGAAAATGTATTATTTTCAAATTATATGCATTTATAGTGTGCATAGAAACAATTTATATGTTTTAAATACAAGTATGATTACTGTAGGCTAATATATGTAGCAGGGCATTCAGTTACTTTTGAAAGGACAAAAATAAGGTGTCCGTGTATTTCATTAGACTTTAACTTTGCCAGCAATAAACTAAAAAATAAATAAAATCCATTTAAGTTGCATTTTTCAAAAAGATTGTGAGCTAGACTTGAGCTGAAAGAGGGGGGGTTTCATGACCCTTTAAATGTGCAAGGGCCTGTTTACACCTGGTCACTTCATGCGTTTTTTCTGATCAGATATATCTATCAGATTTATCAAAACGATTTACACCTGGTCACATACATGTGTTTTCACAAAACGGATACTTAAATAAACAGGCCCTTAAGGTGATGATACACAGGGTAACTTTTTGAGCAGTATTGCTGGGCAACGTTGCTGTCAACGGGCAACCAGAAGAGACACAGGGCCCACGACCGATCTAAATTATCCAGATAGCAATTTATTGCCCATTTTCAATTGGAAAGTGCCCAAGCAACAATCGCTCGGCAAGATTGCCCAGCAACGTTGCCCTGTGTATCATCACCTTTACACTCTGGTCTTTTCAGAAAACGCATGACGTGGCCAGGTGTAAACAGTCCCATATAAGGGCCGCCAGCCTTTTACATAACTCAACAAAACATGAATTGTATACATTTAAGGTTTGCACACGGGCAATCTGTTGTTATTATTTGGCTCACTTAGGGGCACTGTTTCGGTTCAGTTATTTAAATTTGTGCAAAAGTAAATTTGCTGACTCTCTAAATGTTTTCAGAAGCAGCCTCAACCATGATCGATGCAAACTAGACCAGGGTTTAAAATAAAATAGGCTAGGCTACTATATTGTCCTGTTGGAGGAAAGAAAAACTGCTGAAGTGTAACCGTTTTATGAGTGGCAGTTTCCACCGTGAAGTATCGACATCAACATGTCCTTTAATGGACAAAGTCTATTTAGACGCAAATGATCATTATTACAGCTATAATGAAACGTTAAAGCGAACTTACCGTAACATGTGAAGTTATTTTCTGATTCTGAATACTGCGCTGCTTTGGATGTGTGAATACACACACACACTGCTTTCGGTTTCACTTGAGACTGTTCCCGCTAAAAACACAGCGCGCGCCTCAGGCTGAACGTGATGACGATGGACTACTACGTCCTTTACCTACTAAATACTGCACTGACATAGGACTCGTCTAGTGACACTTAAAATAAAACAAATAATATAACAAATATTTTAATCAATTATTTGTTATATAAATTAATAAATAATATACATACATAGGCTATGTTATAATTCACTTTTCAAATCGAAGGATATAGGTAAATAATGGGCGTTCACTAAATTTGGGACACCTAAGTTCTGATGTGTACAATATCACAGACAAATCAATAGTTCATGGGTCTGACAGAAGAGCATGACAGTAATGTCAAATTATTATTATTTTTTATTGTTGTTGATTGTTATTAGCCTACTTAGTATTTTGAGCATTAAAACAAGTGTGATGTTTGTGATGTATGAATGCAATAAAAAGAGGATTGATTGTAAAACTAAATCTAAAATGTTTTTATTATTATTATTATTATTAGCCTTTTTGTAACAACCTAAAGTTATGAACTGCTTAAAAAAAAAGAAGAAAAAAAAGGACAGTGTGGTTTTGGGCACACTCATCTATGCGTTTCAGATGAAGAAAATAACTAGGGATTTCTGGAGATAGTCTTTCACGGTATAGTTATTAAATTCCTTAGATTCACAATTGAGGATATTTTATATTATTGTTATATATTATTACATATGATTAAAATCCAGGTAATACAACAGAAATAATCCAACACTGGCCTTAACATGAACCATGATTCATGCTGGGGAAAAAGTATTTCTGTCTTGATTGTAAATATAACTATCCATCTACACAAATATACTGTACATCTTTGTAGAACACCTAAGGATCATGGAGTAAAATTATGACAACTAGCTAACTCTCGCCATATGAGCTACATTTAATCAAATAAAAATTGGCCTAATAGACCTACACATTATAAAATTGTCTGTCAGTGTTTTGTATTGAGTAGTCACTATATAATTAAGGGGCTGCCGTCAACTGTTTGATTACCAGCATTCTTCAAAATATCTTATTTTGTGTTCAACTGAAGGGTAAATAAATGATAACTGACTTTTCATGTTTGGGTCAACTAAACCTTCAGGCTAATGTTCTTTAACATGCAGTGGTATTTATCATGCATTGAGTTAACCAATTCAAGACTTGGTACTATAATGTCAATGTTGTGCATAGGACACAAATTGTTTAAATAATAATAATAAAAAAAAGTTATCTGACTCGAGGTATGGTTATATATCTCTTATTTCATTTAACTATTTAAATAATATATAATGAATCAATATAGGCCTATAGAAAATAGGCCCTATTGTGTTCAGCCAACTAAACATACTTTTTTCTGTAATTCATTAGGTAAACATGAATATTTATGTTGTGGCAACTTATAATTTTAACGTAATATTTTGAGTTGCGTGGACTTCAGTCCCTGTTCGTAGAGTTAGTTGCCCGATAAGTTGCCTTATTATTTTAAGTTGACCCAACTTTTTTTTTTTTTTACATTAGAGTTAGGCATTGTTAGGCTGTATGTAATTTGTTTTATGTCTGTACACAAAATGGTTATTGCATATAGGCCTATCATTCTGCAATGAGGTCAAATTGAATGTCCTTTTTACAAACTTAGAATTACTAACATTTATGAACATTTGAATCATTTAATGGTTCATTTATATTTTCTTTACAAGACTCCTCGGTGTTCATCCTTTCAGAAACATTGTGTGATGTACTATGCATTGTGTTTTAGGCTTCCACTTTTGTTGGTGTCACAGGATTGTATTGGGTTTATATTGCGCCGGGTGATAGCAAGTTCGGAATGGCCAAAAATGCTAAACAGGCAAGCAAACATGTTTTGAGACAGAGGCTGTGCAAAGGATTTGGGGTGATTGGATGATACAAAATGAAGGCCACAGAACAAAAGCTGATTTCCAAGGATCCTCCAGATTGAGACCTCTTTCACTGTCTGCCTATGATCCCACTATCCTGTGTGTAAGGTTTTGTGACAGTTAAAGGGTTAAAAAGGCATCTGAAAGTTGAAGTTCAGAGTCAGTTTTAAAGATGTATTTCATTTCTAGCGAGAAATTAGTATTCCTGTCATTAAATATTTGGTTTTGGGTGAGTTAGTCGTTGTTTTGCTGAAGTGCTCGTATGTTCTCCACTAGATGGAGCCACGTTACTTTGGAGTCACTCAGTCATTTCAGTCAGCGATTCAACCCAAAACCATCGATGAGAGTGTAGCAGATTTCAGCACGTGTGAGGTTTGGACTGTGTTTCTGTTTCGAGGGGTTATTTTGCACGCCTCGTGAAAATACACGAGACCTAATCAAATCCTGAATCTACAATGTCATTGTACTGTGCTGTGGGGATGAAAGCTTCTCTCAGGTAGGCCCTGATCTTCATCTTGTGGTGACTGCAGACATATCCACTCTTCAACTCTGGTTTACACTTTTGTGAATTATCTGCAAAGATAAAGTAATAAGTTATGATAATGAAGTCTTAACTGTGGCATCTGTGAGTTATCTTGTGCTCAAATTGGATGTTCTGCGTGTCTCTCATCTTCATACAGAAATGAGAACTGCAGACTGATTTACATAAAGTGTAATTTCCATAAACTCATCAGCTAAAGGATGCTTGTGCTGTTGGAGTAGAACATGTAGGTATGACAGAAAGCTATTTGTATTGTGCAGTTATAACATGTCAAACAGTGCTGATGAATTGCCACCAAAACATGGTATTAGTATGCTTTTTGGAAATAGTATCATCATTAGGCTATACCATTTTTTTAATTTTTTTTTTACATTTACCATGTCAATACCATGGCATACTTTAATGTTTCTTATAAATGCCATACTGAATATCATTTCAGTGCTTATTCTCAATTCTGACAATATCAGGATTTTTTTTTTTTGTTAATTGATTGTAAATTAATTGTTTAATTGGATATTGAATATTGGTTGGATAAAGTTGGATAAAATGTGTTTTACAAATCATTTCAATTAAATATATTTTGAATATATATAATATGAAATACATATTATGAAATACATTTTGAACAATATTTACTGTATGTCTTGTTGTAATTATTTATTATATTTACAAAAATATTTAAAAAATAAATAAAATTATATCAAATAAATGACTAAAATGTATTTTTTTAAAAAACATTTAAATAAATACATTTTAAAATATGTATTAGTCTACCAAGACACTTTCCTGACACTTTCCTGGCCAATTCTTTCTACAGTAGTCAACATTTGAAGTGGATCAAAACCTTTCATCAAAGTTCTACATGAATTTTGAACAATACCCGTTCTTGTCTTTGATGACAACTTTGATGAACTTTTTTGATCCACTTCAAATGTTGACTACTGTATATATCTAATCACATCATAAATGGACATGCATAACAGTGTTGTAGTCCAAGATCTTATTTTCAAGAGCATTTGGATTTTGGCCTGGACTTGGACTCGAATGAACCGGTTTCGACTAGTCATAGAAAATATGGAGTCGAAAATTCCTTGTCCAGTCTCGAGTACTACGACACTGGTGCATAAAGTAAAAAGGGAAACTTTGCATTATCATGCACATTATACTTATGAGTGTTATCAGTTGCCATTGGATCGCCAGGATATCACTGGCTACTAATAGTAATTGTGAAATAAGGCACTGTTGCATCGGCAGTGGGATATATGAGATGACATATAACAGGAATGAAGTAAAGAGAAGGTAATTGGGGACGACTGCCCCTGACACGCAGGGTGACCCTGGTCTCCAGCCAAACCTCCGGAATCCATTGCTATTGATTTGTGGCTGTTTAATGAGTGTTGTGCTGAGAGGAGACTGATGCCGGATCATGCACTTGTCCCTGGTGTCGTAGTCTGTATATCTCGGATCTGTCTTGAGAATGTAGTTCGGGTCGTCAAATGCTTGTAAACAGCATCTCTGCACTGTAGCCCTGTTGCACAAAAACAATTACACTTTTACCACCAAAATAGTGCTGTTACTGTTGCTCGGCCAGGATCTATGAGCCTCTCTGACGGTGAGGCACTGCACTGGGTGATTGATTAGTTGAATGATTTGGTAATAATAATAATAATAAAAGTTTTCTAGTTTTGTGCTATCTAGTTTCTAGAGTTGCTGTTAGTTTGAAATGTTCACCTGGTTCAGAATGAGCACATTTAAGAGGTTGGTGTGAGGCAAAAAAATAATAATAATAATTTCAGCAAAATTATGCTTCCTTCTAAAATACCTTGATTTGTCTAAATTCACTCATGTCCTTCTTGAAGAAGGCACTCACAAAATGTATTGTTTAATTATTTTTATATACTGCTGCAGGGTATTGTTAAAAATATGTGTATTTGCACATGTAGCGTGGTTTGCTTAGCAACATGCTAACTTAATTTTGGGATCAACTGTGATAAGTCAGCCTGATAACTCATGTTTAAGGTCAGAGGTCACTCTTCCGCCAGAACTGGACTTGTGTATGGCCGTTACTGGAAATCAGTGTCACTAACATCTATCTGATGTTAGTAAACAGCAGATGCTTTGCAGATGAAGTGATCTTTAACAGACATCTTGCAGACGTACGTGTGCTATCTGGGCTGTTTCTCTGACTGAAAATATAGCCTACTGGGAGAGAGTGCTGAAGCTCCTCAGGTCGTATTTTTGGTGGCATATTTGTAGAAATTATCATTCTTTCTAAATGTGATGTACATATATCCTGTAACTTCCAAATAAACAGAAACAGCCTCGACTGAATAAGTAAGTGTTTCCACTTTCTTTTGTGATATAGACCTAACAGTAGCCTAATTTATTTCTATGTGACTAATGTGCAATTTTGACATAATTTAATTCATTATGATCAATGCATGGGCGTCGGAACCATTGTATATGGGTGGGACAAGACCCACCCACTTTTTAAGACCAATGATATTGGACCCGCTTACTTTTACATTCAGCGCATAGCTGTTCGCTTTTCAGAGCGTCGTCAGTCAAATCCATTCCACTTGAGGAATGCCCTAATGAATTAAACTCCATTTCCGCTGAAATAGCTACATTATATTTCTCAACGAGCCGCAACTGACGAAAAAAACGCCCGTTGTACTCTTCCAGTCAAATATTGCGTTGCAAACATCAATAACAGCTTTAAGTTGTCAATGCTGGCAAATTACCATGGTATCAGCAGGTTAATCCACGGATAGCTGTGCATGTAATGCACGACGTGGATGCGAGTTTAGTTTACTTGTTTAATTAAAAGGCATCAGAATACATGAAATGTTGTAAGTAACATTTTTCTGGGGGAGGACCCACCCACTTTTTTTTTGCTTCCGACGCCCATGGATCAATGTATCACTTTTTATTGTAAACCTGTGGTAAAACATCGATGCTTGGGTTTTAAATATTCAAGTAAACAACAAAAATGGCAACAAACGGTCGCTTTTATCATAGGGGTGTCAAAATTTACCGTTTCTACGATGCATCGCGATGCAGAAGAGGACGATTCGGTATCGGTTCAGTAATAGACCATAACCGATTATAATGTACTGACGCTTTTCTGACGTCATTTGTCACGTACGTGCTTTGTCGCGGTAGCATACAATGGCAGAGGGAGGAGAGACGCGAGTGAGAGAAAATTAAAAATGCTCCCAACTACTTTTAAAGCCTACATCTGGGCACATTTCGGCTTTTATGAACAACCTGGTAAGCACGACCTGCAGAAAACACGCACTGTGTACGCTCATGTCACGCACAAATAGAATATGCAGGAGGTAATACCACTAACTTCATAAACCACGTTAGCTGTTTTCACCCCGAGCTGTTAACGCCTGGCAGAGTCTGACTGCTTTAGAGACGCGCGGATGAGCTCCAACGTCACCCGAATCCACAGCCAAAAACAAATCATCCGCCCGCCCCAATAACTTTCTCTGATTTAAGTATCCGCACCCGATGGTCAAATTACAATTATTCTGTGTTGGTACGCGTGATTATAAATGGATGATCGTCACCTTCAACAGCGGACTCGGCGACGGTTGATGCGCGCATCTTTAATGGTAACATAATACACTGATTAATGAGCGCTGCTTTTAAATGAACATTTCTTTAAAACAAAATGTATTTGACAGATTTTCCTTTTCTTAATGGCATAAACAAGCTTTACTCCCTTGAAACTTGAACTGGAATGTCACTGTTTCTGTCACTCAAATTTAAAATTGAGGATGCGGTGCATCGCGATGCATTGTGATATCGAATTGAACTGAATCGATGACATGATAATCGTAATCGAACCGAACCGTGAGACCAGTGTAGGTTCACACCACTATTTATCATGTTTGTTTTGCGATCATGCTGTTTCCAGTGATTTCTTTCTGATTAGTTTTCTGATAAAACTTCCATTTGTTGAGGCTATTAGCCCGGCACGGCCCGTTTAAAGCCCTGGCTCGCACTGGCCCGACAGTGGAAACGTGGCAATTCAGATTCCTCAATCGGAATGAATTCAGGGTGTCATCAACACTCAAAATGTCCCTCAGCAACATGTGTTTTTGTTGTTGCTCACTTTTTTTTTTTTTTACAGCAACTCTGAGCACTTTTCATATTCTTTATCCTGGCTGAAGCACTTTTTTCAATCTATAAGAATAATACAATCAACCTATGTTAGCCTATAGTTTAAAGTTAAATATATTAATATTAATACGTTGAGTCTTATTATTATTATTATTTGACGGTGATTTCACATTTCTTGTTTGTATGAAGGCTAAATACAAATAAAATATTAACAATAATTTATTTGTACCATTTTTATTTCTAAAATATGATATAGTTTTATAGGAGGAGGTTTCAGAGTCTTGGCAAATACATTTTTCAGAAGTTTGTAGGTGGACATTCATTGTGGGCGTTCTTGGCAGTTTTTCCTGAGGCTTTTTCCGGAAGGTCACTCTTCCGCCGGAACTGGACTTGTGTACGGCCGTTACTGGAAATCAGTGATAGTAGTTTAGAAAGTTATACATATTTTTCTTACAAAGATGCATGGCTTCACTTCAGAAGGCCTTTATTAACCCCCTGGAGTCGTCTGGATTACTTTTATGATGGATGGATGCTCTTTTTTGAGCTTCAAAAGCTCAGGCTCTATTCACTCCCATTATAAATCTGGGAAGAGCCAGGGTATTTTTTAAAGGGATAGTTCACCCAAAAATGAAAATTCTGTCATCATTTACTCACCCTCAAGTTGTTTCAAACCTGTATGAATTTCTTTTTTCTGCTGAACACAAAAGAAGATATTTTGAAAAATGTTGATGGACCCCAATGACTTCCATAGTAGGAAAAAATAATAATACTATGGAAGTCAATGGGGTCCATCAACTGTTTGGTTACAGACATTTTTCAAAATATCTTCTTTTGTGTGCAGAAAAAAGAAATTCATACAGGTTTGAAACATCTTGAGGGTGAGTAAATGATGACAGAATTTTCATTTTTGGGTGAACTATCCCTTTAATATAACTCAGATTGTGTTTGGCTGAAAGAAGTCAAATACACCTATGGCTTGAATGGGATAATTTCCATTTTTGGGTGAACTAACCCTTTGAAGTATGTTTTAGTTTACCATAAATATTTGTCATTACATCTATCAGTACACTTTAACCATATTTCAAAGACGCAATTATAAAACTACTTATAAATATGAACTTAAGTCCCAATTAAGTGGGTCAAAAAGAACTCTTATGTTCAACTAATTTCATTTTATATACATTTAAACTAAAATACCTTTTCATTCAATTGCAATTAAGTGTCCATTCAGTTAATTTTAAAGTATATTATTTCCGTAATAAGTGTAAAATATGCTAAAATGTACTTCTTTCTGACAATAAACAGTTGCACTTTGGTTTTTTGCTTTATATGTTGGTCAGGCGGTCTCTTTCTGTTGAAGTGGGTGGTTCTTGGCAAGAACAAGCTGCAATGTTGACCTTTTGCTGTTTAGTTTAGGCTACACAAGAGCTGGTTTTGGAACAGAGCTGTAGTGTCATCCGTAGCTCAGTGTTTAAGGCTGTAAAAGCATTATTATTTGAACCTCAATTTAATCCAGAGTCTTAGGGTCCCTTGTGTTTGTCTTTGGCTTTTCCAAACCCACTCTTGTTTTCCTGAATTAGTCGGATCGATGTTGCTGTTGTTCCACTGAGGATTTCCGAGCTGACTGCTTTCATTCGCTGACATTTCCCTCAGTGCTCCCTTTTTAACGGAGGGTGAGCCCCTTCTAAAATGTTAAAAGTGCCGCCATCAATCTTCCCACCTCAGACAAGTGTCAGGCCAGTAGTCAGCCTCGCACTCTTCTCCTGTTTGTTGGCCGCAATCCACTCAGTTTAATTGAAAATTCTTCCCATACCTTGACACTCGAATAACAAAGAGGGCATAAGTTTTACCCTAACTGCTATCCAGACACATTTCAATTATCCCTGTGTTTGAATTGTAATCATGGTCTGTGCCATTCAAAGAGCTTGCAGCAGTTTCCTGAATACCTCTATTACTGCAAGCTGAAGATTATAGACCTGGGAAACAGTGGGAAGAATGCGGATTCCATTAAACAGATCCCATTATAAATCATAGAGGCATGCTTTAAAAAAAAATCTTAATTTTAATAGTAAAAGGGTGTAAAAATGCTAAAATGTTGTAAAAATTTGTTAACAGCAAGTGCCTTTACTCTATATAAGACCAGTAATGAATCTTAATAGCGAGAATTGAACCCTAAAATAGTGTTGCTGTTACTTTTTGTATTGTATTACCATTGACTATGCATGTTTTAATTTTTTGCATTCAGCACTTGATAACTCAATATAAAGATTCAATGGTAACTAGGGATGTCAATTTTCACAAATTCCCATGATCGATCGTCGTTTAAATTAACGATCAATTAATCGATTAATCGTTAGCCTTAATACTGCGATATGCGTCTACTGCAGTGGCTATGACAACATGACAGGGTCTGCAAATGCTGCTTAAAACGCTATATGTTCCTCACCAAATCAATTAGAATGGTTTTAAATATAAATAAAGGGCTAGTAGGATTGTAAAATGTTTCGATGTGATTGATCATTAAAAATTAATTATTTAATAATCAAATATAACTACTAATACAACGTGTCACCAACGCCGCCTCATATGCGCTTAGAATGTGTGACTGTTGTGGACGCGCTCTTCCTGGAACAACTGCACGCGCTGAATGAATCTGCTACCGTTAAACTGGAGCACTTTGCTAGCACGTTATTTATCTAAAAGAAACGCGTCCTATGAGATTAATCAGTTATATTCAAAATAAACATAATATTACAAATTATATCTGCACAAAATGACGCAAATTCATGCACAAGTGAACTTGAACTAAGTTACGTGCCATTCATTCAGAACTACTCATGTTGTGGACGCGGTCTTCCTGGAGCAACGCGACGCGGCAACTAAACCCAAATAATTCACAATGGTTTATTACAATATTGTTCTCTTTATAATGTTATGTGATATTACAGTCCCAATAGTCATTATTAGTCGTGCACTGCCGTTTGAGCTGCGCGCGCTGAAGCTTTACTACAGAGTTAATTCTTAACCAAATGCATCCAATATGAGATAAATCAGATATAGATAGGCCTACAGAAAATAAACCGTATTACAACTTACATTTGCACAAAACAAAAGGCTGCGAATGCACACGCAAACGTATAGTCATGATGGTGTAAAATGGTCCCAAACATAACTCCGGCGCGCTCGCTTTACATGTTTCGCGGTTGAGCAGCGCGCACGCGCATGAAGACCTGCTTAATCGATGATCGATAAGTTGTATCGATTAAATGTATTATCGACAATTAATCGATCGTCGATTAATCGTTGACATCCCTAATGGTAACACTTTATTTTGACAAGACATCATTCTACTGACCAAAAGTAACTTTTGCAACTACATGTCAACTAACTCTCAATAGAGTATTAGTAGACTGTCTGCTTAATATCTGCTTACTCTTTTATTGTGATGCTCCCCAACAGACATTCTACTGACTATAAGTAACTTTGAAACTACATCAGCTAATGCTGGGTACACACCAAAAGATTTTTTTACATCTTATAAGATTTTCAAAATGTGATAGACCACAAACATGAGGACAACAAATCCTAGATTTAAGAGTTTTGCTCCTATAGTGTGTGTGGTGTGCCATGATGTGACAAAGACAGCACACCCACACACGAACAGATTTTCAACCAGAGTCTCGACTGTGAACACAGGAAATCTCGCAAAATCTCGTGAGACTTCAGAATAAGCATGGCGGACGATATGCAGGAAGAAATTGCGATGATAGTGTTTGGAATGATTTTAACAGAAAATTCACGTGAAAAAAAAACAAACATTGTACCCACCATTATAATAACCTTAATACAGAAATATATTAATTCTTTATTGTCTTTATTGGATTTATTGTCTCTTTAGAAAAAGTTTTTTAATCCCTATAGAACCTCACTGAACCCTTAACACTCAGCTTCCTGCAAGTGTGTGTGTGTGAGAATGACCGTATCTGCATCATCTCGCTTTCTGATTGGATATTGTTTCGTTTCACGTGATAATCTCCAGAACGTGCGCGCGTTTGTCCTCGGAGTTCCCCCCACACATCAGGATTTCTGATCGTAAATATTAAACATGTTTAATATTTACGATTCGCGATCGGAGCGGCTCCGACGTTCTTCCGAGCAGGTTCGGACACTCTTAACACACCTCACACCAAGGGAAAATCTGATAAAATAATCTGTTAAACCATCAAGATAATCGGGACATAGCTAGGATTGTCGGAAGGGGAGAAATCGGCCCAAAATCAGCCCGATTATCTTTTGCTGTGTACCCGGCATTATTCTACTAACCCTAACCCTAACAGTCTACTAATACTCTGAGTTAGTTGACGTCATTGCAAATTAATTCAAAGTTAGTTGACATGTAGTTGCAAAGTTACTTATAGTTAGTAGAATGTCTAAAGCGGACTATTGAAATGAAGTGCAGCTGATTCAAGTTGCAAACTCAAATGAACGATGCTTGAATTTCAATTTCCGGTTTATTTAACCGGTTAATCAGCCACCCGTAGGTATTGGCATCTATTTCCCCTAAGCTTAACCTACAGCTGCAAACCACATCTTGAGATTACATAGATGATGACAGATTAACAGTGAGGAGGAGGTAAAGGATTGTGTTGAATCTGCTGCTGTGAGCGGTCCTCTGGGGATCATTGTCCCTCTGGAACACAAACCTTTGGAGTCTTTGAGTGTGATGAAACAGACGCCAGTCTCTAGTGAGATTCCAGCTCCTGCTGTCGTAGCCTGAGGCGACGTCTGTGCCTGGAGCACTCCCAGTGCGAATCCCTATTCTTCCCCATCCGCATGTGTTCCTGAGTGACTCGGGCTTCTCTCTCATTCTCAGTCTTTGCTGGAAAGTAGGTCGCTTCCTCAGATCAGAATAAATCTCAACAGTAATTGAATACATTTATGAAAATAAATTTGTAAACAGGATTTTCTTTTCTGCGACCCTACATTGTACAAACACAGTGATGTCCCAAGCCGATCTCAAGAAGTCCCCCTGTGATGCAAATAAAGTTTTTAATGTTGTTTATATGTCTATGTTATGTTTTGAATATGCTTTAAGTCAAACCATGTGTAGATTCATAAGTTGACACCATTGCTGAATATTTTCTCTTTAAAACTGCAGTGAACCAAAGATAGTCTCAAAAAACACGATTTGAAATCACTGGTGTTTTTAAACATTGCGATTGCAATTTTTTATTTTTTTTTGCTCTTTATCTTTTGTATTATTCAACAAAGACAAGCAATAAATCATTAATAGGGATGGGAAACTCTAGGCATCTCATGATCCGATCTACTTTTTTTTACCTATTAATTAATCTTATTAATAAAACTTAAAATATTTATTTAATTACATATGTAATTATAAATACTTTTAAAAATAATTACACTGCGTGTGTGTGTGAGAAAGAGAGAAGCAAGCAGAATACGGTTGTTTAAAGCACACGCAGCGGCATCACGCATCTGCGTTTAAAAAGTCATCACGCATCTGCGTTTAAAAACTTAAGCTCAGACTCGATTCTGAAATTCTCTGAATCGATCCAGAATCGTTGGAGAGAGAATCTATAACACAATATCACATGAATTAAACATAAACTGTTCTTTCCTGTATGCCAGGCCTATATGCGTAGCGTACCAAGTTCATGCTTCATCTGCAGTGCAGACTGTTTTACTTTCGTGTGTCACATGACTAGAGTATTATCTCAGATTTTGCGGTAAAAAAAAATCACGTTTCATCATATCGCGATATTATCACAATGCAATTAATCGTTCAGCCCTAGTCACAAACTACCTTGTAACCAATCAGGTCATCGTGTTATTGTCAACGTGTGAACGATCTCTGAGCTGGTGCGAGTGAGTGGAGGCAGGGCTAATTTGCATATTCATAGAACTGCGTATACTAAATGAGGCAAGGGTGTAGAGTTACATTCAAGCTATTTTAAGGCATGACGAGTTTTTCAATCGAGGCAATATCAGCGATGGCTCTGGAGAAGCTCTTTAGGTGGTCATGAAGCAGCATTTGATGTCAGTGTCTTCGTCACGGATATTTAAAGATAAAGTAGTGACCTCTCCAGATGAGGTCATCCAGACTGGGAACACCCCCTTTAAAAAGCCCTGTCTTATATTTTCTCCTCCGCATTTGATGAGCTCCTCTCCTCTTGTATGCATTACTTTTTATCCACGGCAACATACATAATAGTTGTAAAGTTGCTCTATGTTTTCTTCTCTACTTTGAGCATAAATAAGTAGGGATGCACTGAAATTTCGGCCGAGAGAGAGAGAGAGAGAGAGAGAGAGCCTACCGGTCAAGTAAAGTCAAGTAAACCAACTCCCTTGGTTGTTGTTAATGTGTGGTCCAGTGACTGTTTTGAAGAGCTGAAAGGGTGTTTTCTCTGCACGGACTGGGACATTTTTTATCAGGATGAAAACATAGACATTACTAAATCAATTACAACGTACATTTCATTTGTGTGGATTTAATTATACTTCAGAGAGTCATTTAGAGGTACACGCACAGCAAACTGTATATAACAGGGGATTAAAGACTGCATTAAAGGGAATAAAAAGGCTTTTAGGCTGGGGGACATTGTGGAACTTAGGTCAGCACAAAAGGATCTTAACCAGAAACTGAGGACATCACGGATACAATATAAAGAACGGGCTGAACAACATTTGTCAATATCAGATACAAAAGAGCCGTGGAACTCAATCCGGGGAACGCCTGATATGACCCCGATAAAAGGAAGCTAGTGTTTACCTGCAAATTAATCTGATAGAGCAAATTAACTGAACAATTTTAAATAAGATTTGAGACTGACAGCATTTTTGATCAGTTCAAAATAATTTCATGGCCCCTAGAATATTTTGTTTTATGAATATCTGAATATGCAATATATCAAAAGAAAGAACAGACCCTCTGCTTTTAAACAAACAAACAAACAAAAACCCTGTTTTGGTCTAGCTTGATGCATTCTTATTTGTTTTTATCAACACTTGAATGTGGATAAGTTTCATTAAAAAAAAGCAACATTTTGAGCAATAAGCTGAGAAAATCGTGTTTTTGTCAAATATCTGGATAGGGTTCAGAAGGATGATCAAAACACAGATGGAGTAGATCGAGTCCATCAACACCCCAAAACTTCACAGTCATGTAGCTCATCCTGGGTTGACATTTTATTCAGTAACATTAGGCAGTTTTGATTTATATTGTTTAATGTTGATGATTGCGTTATTTTACATATTTTACATAAGGAAAGAAGGACTTCCGCTCGAGTGAACGCTGGCATGACCTACTGCCGCTGCTCGTTTCGGAAAACTTTGAACTGTCATCCAATTTTGTATGGATTTTGAACCTAAGATGCCGCTACAACTGTTTTTATGGTTCGTTTGTGTCTGGTTCCTCTTGCTATCTGCTCACCTGCCAGTGATGGGTTTATACCAGTACACAGTTACTGGCCTGATCCGGCTCCGACGTCACTCGCTTGGCACCCCGCCAGCTGTACTCCATCTCCACCCGGACATCATCTACCATCCCCGGCGGAGATACAACCACCGAGGTTCCCGTCGGAATCTTAACTCTCACAGCTCTACCGCCATAAAGTCTATCTGGTCCAGCTCTCGACGTCCACGCTCTGTCAGCCGTGCCGTCAACCACAATGTGTTAGCCCGCCTAAGCCGGTCGGCTAACACTTTCAGCTCTGACAATACTCCACTCAAGTGCGCTCTTCTTAATGTTCGCTCTCTGTCAAACAAGGGACATATCATCCGGGACCTCATCACTGACCGTGAGTTAGATTTTATTTGTTTAACTGAGACCTGGCAACAACCTAATGACTTTTCACTGCTCAACGAAACTGCACCATCCGGATTTGTTTACAAATCGCAACCCCGTGGCACCGGTCGGGGAGGTGGTCTCGCGATGTTTTACCGCGAGAAGTAGAAAAGTCTCGCCAGTATCCACACCTGTCTCCAGCTCGTTTGAGCATATGGTCTGTGTACTTTCTGGTCAAATTCCAACCATTATCGTCACTGTTTACCGCCCACCCAAACCTAACTGTAACTTTGTAGATGACTTTGCTGTTTTTCTCACTTATTTATCCACTTTATCATCAAATATAATACTGATGGGCGATTTTTGAATATCCATATGGACAAACCCAATTTGCCTCTCACCAAAGACTTCACCTCCTGCCTGGACAGTTTTGGTTTCCTTCAGCATATAACTTGTCCCACACACTCCAAAGGCCACACTCTAGACCTGATCTGTTGCTCTGGTGTCACTCCCATCAACATTATAGTTGATGAACTCCCCATAACGGATCATTTTCTCATCACATTTACAGCTGAACTTACCCTCTCAATCACCAAGACATCACGTCATATCACTTTTCGCAATATAAAAAACATTAACCCAGCCACTCTAACTACAACTATTGACTCGTCGGCCATTCTCAACATCCACAATCTCTTCACCCCTGATGATTTGGTTTCTCATTACAATATTGGACTTCTAAACATTCTCAACTCCCTCGCTCCGTTAAAAACTCGACCCGGTTCATTCACTGTCTCCGCCCCCTGGTTCACCGCTGGTCTTCGCCGTATGAAAGCAGAAGGACGACAACTGGAAAGACTGTATAGGAAAACTGGTCTCACCATACATAAAGAACTGTACAATAACCATATTTTGCATTATAAGGATTCCATAGCTACCACCAAAACCCAGTACTACTCGAGTTTAATCACTGCTAATCATGGAAACTCAAAGTCACTTTTCAATATTTTAAACAAAAACACCCTACCACAGGATTCTTTGCCTCTCCATTTGTATACAACTTACTTCTGTAATTCCATCATGTCATTCTTTACTGCTAAAATCCATAATATCCACCTACACCTTGACTCCATTCCACACCATCTCCACACCTTTTCTGACCCTCATCCACCCATACACACACTCTCTTTTTTTCACCTGCTCTCTCTCTCAGAACTTACCGAACTCATCCAGAAATCCAAACCGTCCACATGTCAACTAGACCCTCTACCTACACATCTTGTCAAATCCTGTCTCCCTTCTCTGCTCCCTATCATCTCTGCCATCATTCACTCCTCTCTCACCACTGGAACTGTCCCCACATCCTTCAAAACTGCTGTCTTTACACCTATCCTGAAAAAGCCTGGTGCTGACCCTTCCATTTTCAACAACTTCCGTCCTATATCCAACTTACCCTACATTTCCAAAATCCTTGAAAAAGTAGTTGCCACTCAAATACATTCTCACCTTTCTCACAACAATCTCTATGAACAGTTCCAGTCCGGTTTCCGCCCACTCCACAGCACAGAAACAGCACTAATAAAAATCACCAATGACCTTCTCATGGCAGCTGACTCTGGACTACTCACCATCCTCATCCTCCTTGACCTGAGTGCGGCCTTTGACACCATCTGTCATACCACCCTCCTCAAAAGATTGTCATCCATTGGTATTACCCACACTCCACTAAACTGGCTCACATCATACCTCTCTGGCCGCACTCAGTTCATTCAGCTTAAGTCATTCAAATCCACTTCCTCTCTCGTCACTACAGGTGTGCCCCAGGGTTCTGTCCTGGGGCCCCTTCTCTTTATTATCTACCTTCTTCCCCTTGGTAATATTCTCCGTAAATTCAATGTTAATTTTCACTGCTACGCGGATGACATCCAGCTCTACCTCACCACAAAGCCCACAACCACTCTCCCATTCACTACCCTCACCGATTGCATTGCAGAAATAAAATCCTGGCTTACCCTCAACTTCCTTAAACTTAACAGTGATAAAACCGAGGTTCTCCTCATTGGTACCAAATCCACATTAGCCAAAACGAACAGTTTCTCCATCACAATTGATAACTCCTCCGTCTCGCCTTCCCCTCAGGTTAAGAGTCTGGGTTTCATCCTTGATAGCACACTATCATTTCAATCACACATCAATAACATCACCCGGTCAGCCTACTTCCACTTACGTAACATTAATCGTCTCCGCCCCTCCCTTACCCCCCACTCTGCTGCCATTCTTGTCCACAGCCTTGTCACCTCCCGCCTAGACTACTGTAATACACTACTTTTGGGCCTCCCTCACAAATCCCTCCGTAAACTTCAACTAGTCCAAAATTCAGCTGCCCGAATCATTACCCAAACCCCCTCCATCCATCACATCACTCCAGTCCTCCAGCAGCTTCACTGGCTCCCTATCCAGTTCCGTATCCAGTTCAAGGTCCTCTTGCTGACATTCAAAGCCATCCACAACCTCTCTCCCCCTTATTTATCTGATCTCCTACATGTTTCCACTCCATCTCGTTCTCTCAGATCCTCCTCCACATTACACCTGTCTGTCCGACCTGCCCGTCTCGCCACAATGGGGAGCAGAGCATTCAGCCGCTCTGCTCCCCACCTTTGGAATTCCCTTCCACTTCATCTCAAAAACATGGACTCTTTCCCTCATTTCAAAACTGGACTCAAAACCTTTCTGTTTAAACAAGCCTATTCGTTGTAGCACCCATTAATCTGTAATTCTACTTGATTTTAAATTGATTTTAATCTACTTTTGTATAACTTTATTATTTGTTTATTGTATTAACTTTTATGTATGCCTGTACGGTGACCTTTTAAATAAAATGTATTATTATTATTATTATTATATGCATCTTCTGCTTACATACTGTATGATATTGCTTGTTTCTGCATCTTCGCCTGTGTTTTGATCAGGAGATTCACTCTTTCAGAAGATGTGTAATAGCGCCCCCTACCGTATAACAGTGAAAACACAGAAAGCCGGAAAAATCTGTCAATGGCGGGGAAGCGTTATCTCAAGAATGATGAGAAAAAAACAGTGGCGAGGAAAGAGTTAGCCTAATAAATCCTAATTTACATTCGAACAAAGCAATGGGATCAGATGGTATTGTAAAAGCCAATTCAATATGCTTTCAATTTGTATTATTATTGTTCTCAACTTATATCTCTTTTATCTACAGTGCTATATTATTTAAGAATTTACTTGAAGTTTTCCTGTACTGCATTTACTCGAAGTTGTTCTTGCATATTTCTGTCCCGTGCAGAGTGAATCCAGCATTTATGTAGATCAAAGTCACTTCCAAAACTTTGCAGCATGCAATTGGCCGTCGGTCCTCTTAGCAGCATGAAAAACAATAGTTTTATTCAATGGATTATATAGTCTGTAGCCTCGAAAGCGAGCCAAGACTGCTCTCTTTACAGTCACTAAACTTGTTTATTGTTTAAAATCACTAAACACTAAACGCTGTGTCAGTTCAACACGATCTCACAAAGTTCAGTGAAGCTGCCAACAATGCACAATAAATCTCTACTTACATCGTGTCTACACTTTTTATTAACGAGAGGTTTTGCGTGCCTGCATGTCAGCACTGATTCTGAATAAAATCTCTGGTGTTTTGATCAATTTGAACAAATTCAGACTAATTTAAACACCTCTGATTGGCCATTGTGTTCAAGAGATCCACAACTATGTCTGTGATTGGCTACATTGCACAGTGTTGCAAAAACACGTTGTATATGTATATATACAGTTGATGTTCTCCAGAACGCAAACACAAATATGCACTGGAGCGTTTGCCAAATCTGTTTTGCCAATATATTATTTACAATATCAGCTTACTTGCGTTTTGTTCAGCAGAACAGTGTCTGCAAAGTCTTTCTCTGACCCTTTAAAATGCTTCCACACTGCCGACATGTTTGCTGCATTTCTAAAGCTTTTGCGCCTCTCACAGATGCTGGTTGCGGTTTGATCGCATCAAAAACGTCATTGTTCGCGTCAAATTCATTTTCACTTAATCGATTTGTTTGCTATTTTCGTCTGAAGAATTTCAGTTGCTAAACATTCGGTGCATCCCTAATTAGGACATATGGTTTCAAACGAGTCCAAAACACAACATAAGAAACTCCATAGATCACGAAGTGACGACATGCTGCTTGGCTAAAGCTTCCGGCATCGTGTCGCGATCATAACACAGTGTTTTCCAACGTAATTTGAAGGTTTAACCAATGGAAACTGGATCCCGGGTGTGGTGTGTAGCTACAGTGGCTAGGGACGATGTGTAGAGACCAATCGGACACTCTTTTACAGCTGGAACACGCTTGGATTGGTTTGATCGCTCTGATTGACAGGTCTTGATTTACCATAGGATAGAATAGGAGCGCACAGCTGAAACTGCGCTGCAAGATCATCGCTCATCAACCAGGATCTTATTACTTGTTTATTTTATTCCTAATCCATTGCATGACGTAAAGACACTTAGAATATGTAACAACGGCACGCTCGCTTAATTTTTCCATGTGTGTCTGCTGCACGTGTTTTGTACATGAGCCACAAATATACACTCTCTAATGATGACCTTGCTTTATCGACCACTTGCAGATTAATGCTCAGAAAACTGATCTGGGATCATCATAGACCCCAGATCAGTGGGGGATCGGAGCTCTGTTGTAGTTCATTAAACAGGTTACTACTTATAATAAGTGCTTGGGGGGTCCACATCGATATTGAGCTTAAGTGGCATACACGTGTCGAGTGATATTGCACAAGACTTCACAACTCTACACGTTTTAAGAGGATTACGATTATTCAGAGTGAGTAGCAATATTATGATAACATTTTATAAAGCTACGATTGAGTCTGTTTTACAATATGGAATCATCATTTGTTTTGGGAGCCTAGTAGTAAAAATGAAAGCTCAAATACGTTACCTGGTGAGAGTGGCAGGGAATATCATGGGAATGCAGACACTAGGTACCTTACAAGATATGTTTGAGCTGTCCATGATCCACCAGGCCAAGATTTTAGTGGACTCTTCGCATGTGCTGTATTGTATGTCATGCAGCTAAGAGTGTTTTGTGTTATCTAAGTAATTTATGAATTAAAATGGTATTGTTTTATAGGAATTTGTTTTTTTTATATATAGGTAGGTTGTTGTGGGCTGATGTTGTAGGAGTTCTCCCATCCAAGACAAATTTCTCCTATTATGGGAGAAACCTTAACCACTAGAAGAATACAAGTATCGGATTGGGACTTGGTATCAACAGATACTTAATATTCAATGACTTTGATCGGGGGCACAAAAAACTTGTTCAGGACATCACTAGTGCAAACGGTTTGGAAGATGGATGGATTAATAGATCTTTGCTCCTTTGAAAAAAATGCGGTATGACTAACATCTTTCTTTGAGAGTCACTTCATGAGCAGAGCGCATGTATATCAATTTAACAGCAGGGGTGTTTCGTCCGAGGAGGCAAGCATGACAGTGCCTCATCTAAAATCTGGATGAAAAATTTATAATCCACTGTACAAGAATAAAACAGCACAAATATTACAAATGAATGTATAAATCACAAATGTTTCTGAAGTGACACTGTCTAACAGCAACATCTCTCTTGCCTTACCTGAGCCTATTGAGTTTGAACAGGCCTCCTAAAGCCTGCTGTGGGTAATAGAGAATGAATAGGGACAGTCACGTGAGAGGAGCACATGCCTCCATCGCATTACGAATGAATATACGCAGATTATACGCAACAAACTTCTGTATTCAGAATATAGTCAGAATTGCGTGATATAAAGTCGCAATTACGAGTTAAGTCAGAATTGCATGGCATAAAGTCGCAATTTGCGTGTTATAAAGTCAGAATTGTGGGATATAAACTCGCAATTTTTTTTCCTCAGAATTGGACTTTATGACTCACAATTGTTACTTTATATCTCACAATTCTGAAAAAAGATGTCAATTGCGAGAAATTGTGAGAAAAAAGTCAGACGTTTCTGACTTTATTATAACAACAATTTTGACTTTATTATAACACACAGTTGCGAGTTTATATCTTGCAATTCTGACTTTATTATGTAAACTCGCTATAAAGTTGCAATTATCTTTTAAAGTGTTTTATTCTGTAGTATAAGATGCGGATATTAAAATAAAATAAAAAACCAACAATAAAATCCAACAGTGATTCTAACTAACAGTTAACTTTACTTAATTTCTTAACTTAATTGTAAAAATCTAGTAATCTGCACTATTCACATACTATGCTTTGTTTACTAAGAAAACCCAAGTTAAGATGAATTGATTGGTTTGAGTGTGGTTTTTGAGGTGAGGAAAATCTTAATGGACTTTTCACTCATTTCCTCCACTTATGCAGCTATTTTTCTCTGTTTGCATTCACTCATTTCCCAAAGTCATCTTGAATGTTGAAATGTTAATACAACTGGAAAATTTGAGAGAACATCACATAAGCTGACTTCATAAATTGATGTTGATTTTCCTAAAATGTTTTTAGTCACCATTATGGCGATTAGTGATCCCTTTGGTTGGGCACTTGGAACTTCATTTATACTATTGTAATTCTCTTCCAATTGATGCAGCGATTGCAACAATACATCGGTTTCAAAGGAAGAGAAGTAATATATACATTTATAATAAACTTTTAATTGAGTTAATATAATCCCTCTATATTTGTGACAATCTTGCAATTGATCAAACATGACTTCAACATTCAGCCTGCAAAACACAACAATGGTAACAATTATATTTTATTTAAAGTAAATTATCAAGTACTCTCTACAGTTCTTTTTTAGTTACTAGAACTCTTGTGTAAGTGAACAATACTAACTAAGCATTTGTCAGTACCACATACTATTCCTATTTCACTTTACTTGGTTTTTTTTTTAGGCAACCGGTTTGCATGCTTTTTTTTAAGTAAGTCCAACTAATTAGATTGTACAGCTTGGTTAGCTGATTACCATCAGTTCATTAACACTTTCTCCGAAAAGCAGATACGATAAGACCTGTCCTCTTGTTTGTTCTTGGAAGTTCGGCACTGATCACGTGATAATTTCTTTTTGTCTGCATTGGTTTTTGTGTGCACTGTGCATCATACTTCTTTTTAACAAATAGATCATTAATTACATTGTTAATGTAAAAATACAAAATTCCGTTGTTGTTGTTTTCTTAATAGTGTAAGTAATGTTTGTTTTATTTAACCTGAAAAATGTGTCAGCGTTAAGTGAACAAACATGATTTCGCATGCCACATATCAACAATATATCATTATACAATTATTTTCATGCGCTATTCAAGTAATGCTGATTTATGGACAATCCATTGAATTAGATAGATAGTTAATCTCATCTGATTATTTACTTTTCATTCATAACTGAATGGACACAAACCAAAAGATCAGAATATTGACGTCAACTGTCAAGAATGAAGAATGAACAATCAAGAATGAAAGTCTCCTGTTATTCATTTACATATAGTTAGATATATTAGATAAAAATACTTAGAAATCAAGGACACATTGCATCATGATTGTCATTGTACAAGCGCCGGACTATTTGTTCTTTTTGACCGAATTAGTTGGTATCCATTATCCTGGGCTTGTGTGACATTGTAAGGGTCTATGCTTTTCCTGCAACCTTCAAATATTGGTTGCTATGGTTACATACTCTACAGACAAGTGTGAATAAATCACTGTCAAAGGTGAAAAAAAAGACACTAGCTGCAAAAGTTGCAATGGATGCGAAACGCTTTGATTCAAGGATTGTGGACACCCACATGGTTGGAATGTCATGGATAGGCCAATTTAAGAGTGTTTGTCTAAATGGGCCCAAGCATTAGCCCTTAAGTGAAGGATAAGACCATGGATCTGCACTCTTTAAGCTGTGCAGATCTTCTAATCCTGTTATGCACTTGTTATGTGTTAGACAATCCTGTCTGATAGCTGCATGGGTAAGTATACTTGCACCATTGTTGTCCTTAAACGAACTTTTGCATTGGTGTAGGTCACTTGTGAAATGAAGACACCCTTACATAAACACATAGGCCTACATGATCAGATTTATCTGAGCACGACGTGATCTACACCGTTTATATGTGGGAGGGATTGTGGGGTGTTGAGGTGGTTGCCCACAACGAGTTGCGAGTCGCGAGTTGCTCTCTCGCTAATATACTTGATGAATTTGGAGTTAAAATGCAATTTATCATTGCGCAAAAAAATTAAATAGAAAAGCTTGTTATGTTGTAATGAACAATATAACAGTAGATTTGTGTGTATTTATGACCTGCCGGGATTCGATGTGACATCAAACAATCAGAGATGTTCCCAAATCTCAATTAATGGAGAATATCTCATGTTTTTTCATGGATGTTCGAGTCCCTAAGCATCCATGGGACCGTTGCCTATGATGTAATGGATGGAGAAAATGAAAACTTGATCAGTCTACTGACCTGAAACAACCTTAACAACACTTTTCCAATGACCTCTAGTACCTGCTAGACGTTAGCATTTCCATTCATTGCCATGGCAATTGCCCGTCTGGTGCAAACCACACCAGAAGTGTGCCACCTGGATGCTGTCATCTTTGCTGTCATCAGTACTGGAAAGACTTTTTTCCCTAAACCTTTTTCTTTTTTTTTCTTCTTTCTTTTCTTCATTTAGGCCTGTTTTTTTACTTGCACACACACACAAAATAAAAATCATCAAAATAGATGGTTACTTTTAAATGACCATCAACAGAGAAAGATGCTTTTTTCTTTCTTTCTGTCCAGCAGATGCTGAAGCAAACCAGACAAAAGTTGCAGTATTTCCAGTGACTATTTAATGTGTAAAGACAGCACCTTGGCAGCATCCGAAACACATACTTCCCTATGATAGACAAAAAAACATTTATGTGAGAAGAGTAGCATTCATAGAATTCATAAAACAGTAGGTGAAAAGTACCCGGATTACCTATCACTTCAGGCACGATTCTATCCCACGAGGCCACAGGAGAGGAATTGTGAATGTAAGTGAAGTTACGCTACTGACGCTATAGGTCACATGACAATGACAAAATGATTAATATAATATGTTGTCCGGATTACGTTCATACTTCACACATTCAAACTATATAGAACATACTTTTTTCAAGTAGCAAAGTAAGGACTTATACAAAAGAAGTCCCTATGTCATTTTTGGACACCGACTTTGTCATTTAAGAAATAGAATATGTAAGGAATTTATTGAATAATCGGGATATTATTAGAAAAATAAAGCACACCTGAGGTGGCAATGAGGCCATGATGCAAAGCATAATTCAACAGTCAATTATTCTGCTTGTACTACTATTACAACACCTCAAAACATTGTTCAAATGTTTTATTTTAATACATTTGTCAGGTTTCTGTCTTTAAAACACTCTTGTGTGTAGGACTTTCTCTTTCAATAGATAATACAAAGGTAATGTTGTGTGAAAACATGGAAACATGTTTGTCACTTTATACTTTTTTTGGTATATTTGTTTGCTTTGTCAGTGTATTTTGGGTCTTGGTTATTCTGCTATTGTAAGCTATGCTTTTAAGAACCTTTGGAATAACTGACATAATTGAACTGTAATGTTTTCTGAAGAAATAATTGCATACTGTAGAATGTTCATCAATCAGAATCAAGCATTCAACAGCACTGTAGTACAAACATGTATATTTGATGAACAAAAAGAAAACCAAAATGGCTGCCGAATGAACTTAAAGGAATCATTGACCCAAAAATCTATCAGTATCTGGGTCATTCCTGGGATTCGGTAATATTTCAGTCCCCTAGATTTTTGAAAGTGGTGGTTCACCAAAATGAAATGTTAAAAGCTTTTCACAATACTTTGGTATGTCCTTTATAATGAATACAAATAATTATTGCATTTAAATAATTGTAATCATTAAAAAAAATCTTATTTCTGTCTTACAGCAAGCATTTTGTCATGTCCCTGAGGTTCTTCGCTGAATTTGTACTTGGAAAATAATTAATAAAATGTGCACAGTGTCTATAATTTTCGGCAATAATGCAAGTATTTATTTGTGTTCTTTGCTTTTGAAAAAAAATAAAAAATAAAAATCAAGATATTTGAAAAAAAAACAACTTATAAAGTTACGTCCCTCAGTCTGAACTCAACCCCGTCACGCCAACCATTCTCCACCCATAATAATTTAGACTCCACCCATATGTGACATCATTCACAGGAAGTTGCATCATTCAGCTCTCTTCAACAGCATGGTGCAGAAGAAGATGAGTGATATCACACTTTTTATTCATTTTTTGAGGTGTATTATAGTCAGGGAGGGTACTGTCAAGCTTAACAACTCAACCCCATCACATACAATTAAGATGGAAAATGATGACTTTTCAAAATTTTATTTTAATCCATAAAAATCTAAAATATACTTATTTCATTGGCTGCCATGTGGCCCACTCTTCTACACCACATTAAGAGCAGTGGCCATTTTGAGCAAAAAAACTCAACCCCGTCACATATGTCATTGTTTCGGGGTTGTAAACTTTGTGACAGGGTTGAGTTATTCATTTAATTTAATCAATGATTTCAATTTAGAAATTTAATTTCAGTAAATATATTATTACCAAAATCATAACTAATAAGTTGAGAGTAGAAAATCAGTTTAGAGCATGTACCATGCCATACCATCTTCTTCCGCTTCTCCGGGTCCGGGTCGCGGGGGTAGCAGTCTAAGCAGAGATGTCCAGACTTCCCTCTCCCTAGACACTTCCTCTAGCTCTTCCGGGGGCACACCGAGGCGTTCCCAGGCCAGCCGGGAGACTCCTCCCAGTGGGACGCGCCGGGAACACCTTCCCGGGAAGGCGTCCAGGAGGCATCCGGAACAGATGCCCGAGCCACCTCAGCTGGCCCCTCTCGATGTGGAGGAGCAGCGGCTCTACTCTGAGCTCCTCCCAAGTGACCGAGCTTCTCACCCTATCTCTAAGGGATCGCCCAGCCACCCTGCGGAGAAAGCTCATTTCGGCCGCCTGTATCCGGGATCTTATCCTTTCGGTCATGACCCAAAGCTCATGACCATAGGTGAGAGTAGGAATGTAGATTGACCGGTAAATCGAGAGCTCCGCCTTGCGGCTCAGCTCTTTCTTCACCACGACAGACCGGTACATCGACCGCATTACTGCAGAAGCTGCACCGATCCGTCTGTCAATCTCCCATTCCATCCTTCCCTCACTCGTGAACAAGACCCCAAGATACTTAAACTCCTCCACTTGAGGCAGGAACTCTCCACCAACCTGAAGTGGGCAAGCCACCCTTTTCCAACTGAGGACCATGGCCTCGGATTTGGAGGTGCTTATTCTCATCCCAGCCGCTTCACACTCGGCTGCAAACCGTCCCAGTGCATGCTGAAGGTCCTGGTCTGAAGGGGCCAACACGACAACATCATCCGCAAAGAGCAGAGATGAAATCGTGTTGTCCCCAACCTGACACCCTCCGGCCCCTGGCTGCGCCTAGAAATTCTGTCCATAAAAATTATGAACAGAACCGGCGACAAAGGGCAGCCCTGCCGGAGTCCAACATGCACCGGGAACAAGTCTGACTTACTGCCGGCAATGCGAACCAAGCTCCTGCTTTGGTCGTACAGGGACCGGACAGCCCTTAGCAAAGGACCCCGGACCCCATACTCCCGGAGCACCCTCCACAGGCCGCCGCGAGGGACACAGTCGAATGCCTTCTCCAAATCCACAAAGCACATGTGGACTGTTTGGGCAAACTCCCATGAACCCTCCAGCATCCTGGAGAGGCTATAGAGCTGGTCCAGTGTTCCACGGCCTGGGCGAAAACCGCACTGTTCCTCTTGAATCCGAGGTTCTACTATCGGCCGTATTCTCCTCTCGAGTACCCTGGCATAGACTTTCCCAGGGAGGCTGAGAAGTGTGATCCCCCTGTAGTTGGAACACACCCTCCGGTCCCCTTTCTTAAAAAGAGGGACCACCACCCCGGTCTGCCATCCCAGAGGCACTGTCCCTGACCGCCACGTGATGCTGCAGAGGCGTGTCAGCCAAGACAGCCCCACAACATCCAGAGACTTGAGGTACTCAGGGCGGATCTCATCCACCCCCAGTGCCTTGCTACCGAGGAGCTTCTTGACTACCTCTGTGACTTCAGCTTGGGTGATGGACGAGTCCACCTCTGAGCCCTCAGCCTCTGCTTCCTTAATGGAAGACGTGACGGCGGGATTGAGGAGATCCTCGAAGTATTCCTCCCACCGTCCGACGACATCCCCAGTTGAGGTCAACAGCGGCCCACCTCCACTGTAGACCGTGTTGGTAGGGCACTGCTTCCCTCTCCTGAGGCGCCGGACGGTTTGCCAGAATCTCTACGAGGCCAGCCGGAAGAGATTGGCCTTCAAATCTGCCATTATCTGCGGCAGTTTTGTTTTATGTTCCAGCACTGAGGAATGTTTTAGACACTAGTGAATTTACCTATTGTGCCCATTTGATAAAAGGTTCTGTTTGGTCATCTATTTTTGTTTTTTCTTACCAAAAATATTTGGAAGTTACTAACGACCGTACTGTCTGCAGTAGTTTTCTTTGTTTAAATTCTCACTGCAGTTCAGATAATAAAGTAAAAACTAAAAAACTAAATATGACTATGTCTTTATTACATGGTTGCCTAAAATAAAATAGTGTTTTGTTTGAGTCTCAAAGAGGGATTTTCGTATTAAACAAATACAAATTAAAAGTAGGCCAATGTGTCCTTTCAACCCTGTCACAGTATTCAACCCCATCACAGTATTCTCAACCCTGTCACATTAATATTTTTGGAAAATAAAATAAGGAAGACCATTAAAAATTAAAGCATTTCTTGCTGATTACCACCTGACATGTTAAGGGCTAACACAGTAAAATTGTGGTTTTAGTGAAACATCTAAATTACATTTTTTCTTACTAAAATAAAGAGACCATGGACAAACAATTTGGATATTTGTAACTTCCATCACATACAAATGTGAAAATTATCATAAATGTTACATTTGAAGGCATTGAATTGGTATGAGGGACACATGAGCAGTAGGTAGATGTTTGTTTTATAACAAGTTTTGTGTAAAATCCTGTTTAAACTAATTCAATTTTGTCCGTTACGGGGTTGAGAATAAAAGGTGTACACATCTGAAAAAAACTGAAAATAATAAAAAGTCTTAAATGCCTGAGATGGGAAAATATGATTTTTTGAAGGTTTGATATGTGCCTAATAATGTGGGGTATTTAGAAATGTAATCATATGTAGTTCAAAAATTAAAAAAGTCCAAGTTGAAATATTACCGAATCCCAGGAATGACCCATCTACTTACTTTCATATCATTCCAGAATCTGTATGTTGTTGTTATTTTTGCAGATGAACACAAAAGGTGACTTTCTGAGGCATATTATAAGTTTTTAGTTATCTTTGCTTATTTACAATTTGTTGAACTTAATTGTAAAAATCGAGAAATCTGTACTATTCACATACTATGACATTGTTACTCAGAAAACCCAAGTTAAGATTACTTGATGGGTTTGAGTACCATTTTGTAAAGCAATTTTGTCAAATTTGTTTTTGAGGTGGGGAAATTATTTCCACTCATTTTCTGCAGTTATATTTCTCCTTAGTTGCTCATTTTCCAAGGTCATCTTGAATGTTGAATTGTCAATACAGCTGAAAATATCGAGAGAACATCACATAAGTTTAATGAAATTTAAATTGATGTTGATTTCCTAAAACGTCACCATTATGGTGATCAGTGTTCCCTTTGGTCGGGTACTTGGAACTTCAATTATATTTTAACTCTCTTTATATTGATGCAGGCAGTGATGCAACAAGAAATCAGTTATTTGTGGTTTCAGAGGAAGATTGTCACGAAACTGCTCCAAGACACGTGAGTAGAGGATCCAAATGCAGCTTTTAATGAGGAAGGTCGTACAGGCGGGGTCAAACAGGGCAGACAGAGCAATGAAGATCTAACAGCAAGGGTAATCCAGATAACAGGCAGAATTCGGGGCAGGCAGCAATAATCAAAAGTCCAAGAACAGTCCAAGTCAGGCCAGGCAGATAACATTCTTACAAGTGAGGAAACAGTCCAAGATCAAAACCAGATAAACAAAACACAGGATAAACGCTCAGAAATGCAGTGTGACACAAACAAGACTTCGCGGTGAGTGAATGAATGAACATGGTATAAATAGTCAGACTAACAGGATGAGACAGGTGAATGCAATCAGTGAATGAGGTACAGGTGAATGTGATCGGTGATAAGTGATGAGTCCGGGCAGTGAGTTATGGGAAATGTAGTTTGTGAGTGATAATAGTCTTATGTGGAGTGCCCTCTGGTGGCTCTCAAGGGCACTCCAGCTGGTGACCGTTACATAGCCCCCCCTTTAAGGAGCGGATTCCAGACGCTCCTAAAACTGTCCAGGAGGGAGGTGGAGCGGAGGCGGACCCGGGGGCAGGATGGAGGGCCAGGCCCGTGCAGCGGAAGAGGACCTGAAGACTCCGGCAGGGCGGAAGGCCAGGGCGGAGCAGGCTGTGCATGCGGCCAGGGCGGAGCAGGCTGTGCAGGCGGCCAGGGCGGAGCAGGCTGTGCAGGCGGCCAGGGCGGAGCAGGCTGTGCAGGCGGCCAGGGCGGAGCAGGCTGTGCAGGCGGCCAGGGCGGAGACGACCCTTCAGGCGGCCAGGGCGGAGACGACCCTTCAGGCGGCCAGGGCACAGGAACAGACACCGGCTCAGGAACAGGAACAGACACAGGGACAGGTACAGGAACAGACACCGGCTCAGGAACAGACAGCGTGACAGCGGCCATCTCGGTTGAGGGCTCAGGTTCAGGCATGTCAGCGGCTATCTCTGCAGAGGGCTCAGTCGATGTGGCAGCGGCCATTTTGTCCAGAGACACTGGCTCGGTGGCGGCCATCTTGTCTGGAGACACTGGTTTGGCGGCGGCCATCTTGTCCGGAGACACTGGTTCAGCAGACGTGACTTGAACAGACACTGGATCGGTGGAGGCCATCTTGTCCGGAGACTCTGGCTCGGCGGCGGCCATCTTGTCCGGAGACACTGGCTCGGCGGCGGCCATCTTGTCCGAAGACACAGGCGTGGATTCGGCCATCTTGTCCGAAGACACAGGCGTGGAGTTGGCCATCTTGTCCGAAAACACAGGCGTGGAGTCGGCCATCTTGTCTGTAGACACAGGCGTGGAGTCGGCCATCTTGTCCGAAGACACAGGCGTAGAAAGAGGAAGAGGAACAGATTCAGGCTCAGGAACAGATTCAGTCTCGGCGGGACGAGACTCTTGACGGGCGGACGTGACGTGAAGCTCAGTCGCTGGATCGGCTGACGTGACGTGAAGCCCAGTCTCTGGATCGGCAGAAGTAACGTGAAGCTCAGTCTCTGGATCGGCAGAAGTGACGTGAAGCTCAATCTCTGGATCGGCAGAAGTGACGTGAAGCTCAATCTCTGGATCGGCAGAAGTGATGTGAAGCTCAGGACCGGCAGAAGTGACGTGAAGCTCAGTCTCTGGATCAGGATCAGCGCGCTCTGAGCTTGACGGGACCAGTGGCGGCGAGGGCTTTGAGCTGGGCAGGACCAGCGGCGAAGAGGACTCTGAGCTGGACAGGACCAGCGATGAAGAGGGCTCTGAGCTGGACAGGACCAGCGGCGAAGAGGGCTCTGGGCTGGACAGGACCAGCGGCGAAGAGGGCTCTGGGCTGGACAGGACCAGCGGCGAAGAGGGCTCTGGGCTGGACAGGACCAGCGGCGAAGAGGGCTCTGGGCTGGACAGGACCAACGGCGAAGAGGGCTCTGAGCTGGACAGGACCAGCGATGAAGAGGGCTCTGAGCTGGACAGGACCAGCGGCAATGAAGAAGGCTCTGTGCTGGACGAGACCAGCGGTGAAGAGGGCTCTGAGCTGGACGGGACCAGCGATGAAGAGGGCTCTGCGTTGGACGGGACCAGCGGTGAAGAGGGCTCTGTGCTGGACGGGACCAGCGGTGAAGGCTCTAGCTTGGCGGGCATGTCGCTTGCTGTCTCAGGCGCAGCGGGCATGACGCTCTCAGTCTCCGGGGCGGCGGGCATGACGCATACTGCCTTGGCTTCGGCAGATTTGGCGTGAAGTGCGGGCTCGGCTGGACTGGCGTGAAGTGCAGACTCGGCTGGACTGGCGTGAAGCTCTGGCTCTGGCTCGGCGGGAAGATACTCAGGCAGGACAGTCTCGGCGAAACAAGATTTAGGCAGGATAGTCTCGGCGGGACGAGACTCATGCACAATGGCCCTTATGGCAACACGTGCTGACCTCAGCTGGGAATCGGCCACACTGGATATCAGTCCTGGACGGTAATAGACAGATCCGGTGACCAGCTTGATGGTTGGCATGAGAAGCTTCTCAGGCTGGACGGATGGGACATGAACTGATTCAGGCTCGGGGGTTATTGTGAGCTTGCAGGGTTCTTCATCAGCCAAGCCCACAGTAAATGCCGAACTGCTCAAAGAAAGGGCCAGGTGGATATACCCTTCTAGGGTCCAGCCGGTATTGTCATCCGGCATCATCTGAGCAATCTCCTCATCCAGTCCACTCCAAAACAGGTCCATGAGCTGGGTGTCATCTAATGACGCTAAGTGACAGCAAGCCAGAAAATCCCTCACATACCTCTCAATAGGTTGACCATCCTGATACATGGAAGATAGCCATCTTATTAGAGCTCCATTACTGACAGCTGCTGGATCCATATTTTGGCGAAGTCTTCTGTCACGAAACTGCTCCAAGACACGTGAGTAGAGGATCCAAATGCAGCTTTTAATGAGGAAGGTCGTACAGGCGGGGTCAAACAGGGCAGACAGAGCAATGAAGATCTAACAGCAAGGGTAATCCAGATAACAGGCATAATTCAGGGCAGGCAGCAATAATCAAAAGTCCAAGAACAGTCCAAGTCAGGCCAGGCAGATAACAATTCTTACAAGTGAGGAAACAGTCCAAGATCAAAACCAGATAAACAAAACACAGGATAAACGCTCGAATGAATGAACATGGTATAAATAGACAGACTAACAGGATGAGACAGGTGAATGCAATCAGTGAATGAGGTACAGGTGAATGTGATCGGTGATAAGTGATGATGAGTCCGGGCAGTGAGTTATGGGAAATGTAGTTTGTGAGTGATAATAGTCTTATGTGGAGTGCCCTCTGGTGGCTCTCAAGGGCACTCCAGCTGGTGACCGTTACATAGATAAGTAATAAATAGGTTGCTTTTACAAGATGACCAAACTTTTCAATAACTAATCTGCGTTTCATGTTGAATTATAGTCAATTAAAAATTGCATTGCTAATACCCAAGTCATAAACACCACATATTATTGTGAAACATTAAACATTTAAGGGGTTGTTTCCCTTCTAATTATGCCAATATAATGCAATCAACCCTGTTTGTGTGACACAGACATCAAAACGCAACAATGGTAACCATTAAATTGTTTTGTTTTTTTATTAATAATACAAAACAATTTTATTTGCTGTCTTTATTGTGCTAATAATGACACAAGACAGCAAATAAAACTGTTAAATAAAGCTGAAAAACAGTAAAACAAAGCAATTGCTTACTTCCCTAAGTCGAAGTTATGAAAACTTGAATATATTGATAAACTGTACTAGATTTCTCTGAGGCAATACGTTTGCAAGATGTTTTTCAAGTAAAGTTAACAAATTGAAATGTACAGTATATAAAGGGGGAGCTGGAGCAGCAGCGACTGTTGGCAAGTGCAACTAAGTTTACCTTCAACTTGTCAGCTATAATCAACTTGGTTTTTATTTCAAGTTATTATGGTAGTAGGTATAAGAGTTATATAGTGCATCAGTCATATTATTATTATTATGGTGGTTTTATGTTTTTATAGCCTTTTTTAGTAGTTATAGTCTTTGTGAAGTGCAGTTATGAACAAGTTATGAGTGTCCTCTTGACATATTGAGCGGTGGTGCTCATATGGGTGACACAATGTCAAATCTGGTTTTGTCATGGTTCCTGATCCCATTTTCCTCCTCTCTTCCAAACAGTTTCTTGTCTCAAACTCTCAAACTAAGATTTGAAGGCGATCAAATGTTACAGCTTTACTTTAACTGTCACTAGAGTCACTCCAATCATTCGTCCACTTCACAGCTATATTAGCAGCAAAGAGCACTTGGAGAGCAAGGGATGAGTAATTTACATTAACTACTCTTCCTCTTTTTATGGCCGTTCAATTAAAATCTCATTTCATTCCACACCCTTGAAACGTGGGAATTTTCAGAGGAAAGAGGCAGATTTCTTTCTTTCTATCATCGTCAGTACGACAGTAGCTCACTCTGAAAGGAGTTCATTAACCAAATGGCTGTAACTCTCTCTGCCTTGTTGTCGTTCGGAATATAGCCCTTTTATTTGACCCTATTTACAGCCAGCCAGCTAAATGTGTTCAGGATTTGGGGCAAATGCATAGTCTTGACATCTGATGTCGGTGATTTATACTTGCAGAGGAGGGTTACTGATTCAATGTTCCATTTAAAGGCATATTAAACTCAGATGTGGGAGGCACAGAAGTGACCTTGAGAATAGAAACACTGCTTTGGAATCAATTGCTGTAAATACCATCAATAAACAGAAAATGATCAGCTGTACTTTATTAAATAGCCTCCATTAGAATTGGTGGGTCACGACCTACAATTGGAGGAGAAAACACTTCCAATATCTCTTACTGCCATAATGTAAAACACTGTCTGTCCAAATAAACTCAACCGTATTTTGGGCACACATTTGTATTGGGTCGCCACTTCATGCCTAATGTAAAAAGCTGTGCCTTGAAGCATAACCAGTTGCGTCAACCATATCATTTGCATACAGAACACAACAATCAGAATTGGTATTCAGCAAATATCAGTGGTCTTTATTCAACTTGTGAGAGGAATTTAAAAGGATTCTGCACTCTAAGTCTTATTCACTCAAAAGCAATGATGGTAATCGAAATTGGTCTGGGAAATTTTAGGTCTCTGAAAATTCCCACGTTTCAAGGGTGTGGAATGAAATGAGATTTTAATTGAACGGCCATAAAAAGAGGAAGAGTAGTTAATGTAAATTACTCATCCCTTGCTCTCCAAGTGCTTGTTGCTGCTAATATAGCATTTTGACACCTTTGAGAAGGAAATACCACCTCCAGTTTGTTTATCAATCACTCCTTTCTATATGTAAATGCTCCAGTCACTGAAGAACCAAGATCTCCTCCAAACATTGGTACATCACTGTCATCAAAATCCTAAAGGAATAAATCACCCCAAAATTTAAATGATCTCATTGTTTAGTCACTGGCCGCCATGCAATCGAGTCTGAAGTTATCCATATGACTCATATTTTATATTTAAATTTTGAAAGTCATGCAATAGCTTATTATCAGCAAAAGACTGAAATGTTAGTATTTTTAAACTAAAATCTTGGCATCTACCTAAGCTCACCTTAACACATTCATGAGAGAAGTAGCAATGTCTGATTCATGAACACATTGTTCTTTTGAGTCAAATCGGTTTAATGAGCCAGTTAACAAAAATGATTCAAACTGATTTGAAATGTAGTCATTTGGACCACTTTTATGATGGTCCCTTACTGCCTATGTATTTTTAAAGCTTGAAAGACATGTAAAGAGTCTTATTTTGTGTTCTACAGAAGAAAGCCATACAGGTTATTAGTATATGAAATTAGTAAATGACCCAATACATTTTTTTAAGGTGAACTATCCTTTTAATTGAACCCCCAGATGTACTGTATTTATTGACAGTTTTCAGCCAGTAAATGTAATCAGTTTAATGCATGTTGGATAAGCTTCTGCCACCTGGTTGCACTGTTTCACTGTACAGTATACATATGGGAGGCTGTTCACCACATTCACTTACACACAGCTAACTTCTAACCATCATTTTGGAATACAACTGGATAAAACAAAATCCTACTTTTTTTTTTCTCATTGAATATCATGTTTCACCCTGAATTATGCATTATGTATACAGAGTAAAATGGGTTTTGAATGCCTTTTAATGTACTGTAAACAGAGTGGAGCTGACAATTGTATATCATCATGTTATGTCCTACTCCATTTTTTGGATCTTGATTTGAACAAAAAGTCAAAAAAGCATTGCTTTTTGGTCGGCGTTATGTTAGTCAATTTTCAGAAGCAGAACTGTTTATTTAGGTCTCGTTCACAGAAGTTTTGACATTCTTTCTACAGTAAAGTTACATCATGAACCATACCTCTTTCATACAATTATTTTTGCATGGTGCTCCTGTTCTTATTGCGGTGAGCTTCACACGGATTTGCTGGCAAATGAGACATTGCAATCTGAGTCAGATTTATGCCTGGTACACATTGTATGATTTATGGGCTGTCCCAGGCGAAAAATTTGTAATCGTGGCGATTTCTGTGGTCATGGCTCCTAAACGGTGGTCCTACGTCATATAGTAAGGTTCAAAGTGGGCCGTTGTCAAAGTCAAAGATAGCTATAATTTTCTGACAGTGTGACAGAAATTTCTAACAGAATTGTATCTACTGAGCAGTGGCGGCTGGTGAAAAATATCTTAGGTGGGGCTGTGTCATATTCAGTCGGTTTCAATAGGCTGGTAACCATGGGAGTGTTTTAGCGTAGTGGCTCTGAGGTCGTGGAATACTCTTCCTCAAGACATCCGTCAAACATTCACCCTTCTCTCCTTCAAAAACACATTTTTTATCTGAATATTACTCTTCAGCTCACAGTCTGTACATTCTACATTGTTATTGATATGCTATTTGTTTGAATCCCTCTTTGTTTGTGTCTTTAACCTAACTTTGTAAGTGACCTCTGTATATTAGGCCTACTTTCTGCTCTTGGTGTGTGTATTGTGCTTTGATGTTGATGTTGATTTTGTTCTATTCCTTAACCCAGTCTCAGTGGTTCTCAAACTTTTTAGAGTTGTACCCCATGAGGCTTTTAACATCCTTCTGCGTAAGTTACCCACTCTTCAGTCGCACCTTTTTCAGTAAGGGGCAATATTTGCCCCCTTAAATCGATTTTTCCAGTGCATTTTTACCTTTACAAATACCTTTATAAAATAAATAATGCTTTAAATAATGAATGTTCATAATAAATGTTCAATAGAGAAATATGCAATGGTAAAAACGAAGTGATGCTTTTAAATATTGAATTAAAACCGCCAGTAGGTGGAGAGTCATCGAGTCATTCATTCAGTAATGAAGCAAGTATTTATGAATTAATCATTGAATCATTGACTCTAATGATTCGTTCAAAGCCGCAGATTCGTTCACAAACACTGCTGCAGTTCTGCTGTGGCTTTCGTTGGAGATATTATTTTGTTGTAAAAAAATATATATATTGACAACTGTGTTGAAAATGAACATCACTGAATATTAATATTTCGTTTGTTGAACTGTTGTATAAAATCAATGTCACATTCGCAATCGTGTGGATCTTCATATAATGTGATCATCATTAAACACAGAAACTCACACATGGTATGTGTTTGTATCGAAGAGAGTTTGAATCTTATATCGATCTCCATGCTCAGCCTGTGTCTATATTTGTTCTTCATGCTATTAAGTGCTAACTCCCTACTTTTACAAAGGTAACGTACATTGTCGAGAACGGCAGTAGGCCTATAGCGCGATTTGCCAATGCAGCAATCTGCACGAGACCTGTCATATAGCCTATACACTGCTTAAATGCAGAAAGTTTTGACAGCAAAAGATGAGGTAATTTGATTGGATGTCATGTATTTACAGCATTTTACCTGGTAGAAATGCATGCTCAGTTTAAATCTTATTTTAAGGTGAGGTAGTATTAAAGGAACGGCAAAATTCAGCATTTTGTTCCCGCACTCCCTTCTGTGACCTCATGTACCCCAGTTTGAGAACCACTGCCTTTTACATATATTTGTAAAGCGACCTTGGGTGTTGGAAAGGCGCTATATAAATACAAATAATAATAATTATTATTATTATTATTAACCACCCAAACACAATTTAACACAAACTGCATGATACCAGTGCTCTGTGAAAAAGTCAGTAATTATTTAATGCCATATTACAAGGCTGAGGCTTCCTTACACAAAAACAAACAAATTGCACAAACTTTCCATTTGCATTTGAAATTGAACTCACTTCCCTCACTCCGGTAACTGTCCATGCCGGATCTGTCCCCGTTGTTTTAAAAAGTAATCACGGAAAGCAAAACAAGGCATTAGCATGACGCATCCACGCATGAGTGCACGCGCAGCTTGGGGCGCTAAACAGAAGCGCCCATAGCTGACTAGATTTGAGCTCGCTGATTGGCTACAGTTTATGTCAAACATTTATATATTAAATCAGCAATTGGCTAAGCTGCTCCACAGACCCGCCTCTCTGGGGCGATTGACTCCAGCGCCCCAGAGCTGATGAGACGTGCACGCAGGTGGAGGAGACGTGTTGAAAAAGCAGACATATTTAATTTCTATCATATTTTTCACATATACTGGGTGCATTTAATATCTCAAACACACAAATACTGACAATTTGTATGTATGATTTATGTATATATTTTCTTATTTATTCGTCTTTTTTCTTTTATTTTTCGTTTTCGCATTTATGAGAAAAAAAAAAACAATGTTAGGCTGACAGTTCTCCATTACAGAAGCGGTACTAAAAGACTTTAAAACTTTCACAGAGACCTCAAACAGAAAGCACAAAGCCTTTCTTTAAATCGACTTTCGTTTTGTATTAATTGTATCTTAATTTTAATACATTTTCCATTAACCAATTTCCTGGATTTAATAGCCTAAATAAAAAGTAGGCTAAATATAGCCTATATAATCAAGCCGGCGCCTGAACTGGAGCTTAAGATCATCCCGAAACGCATCGTATAAAAGGTAGCCTACTCGCCTCACAGACCTAAACAATTTTTGAAATATATCTATTATCTACAGAAAGCTTGAAATCTTTACTTTTAAACAGAACCATTCAAAACAAAATAAAACTATGTAATCGAAATGTGCATTTCTCTCCGGCCCGGCGCATTCACTACTGAAGATCGCGAGTCAGTAGCCTATCGTCAACTTCATCTTTGCAATAAACAATTAAAATGTCTTATTGCAATGTTTTACATATTCATAATCATTACTTGCTGGTTCTTTGTGACAGCTTTTAGGTTCGGTTTATGAACGCGTAGCATTTGTTTTCCGTCACTTTTTTTTTTTCATATGAGAATGTTAAAGAGACATGCAGACTAAGCACGTTTAAATCTGCGATGAAAAACACGGCAGGCCTTTCTTTTCTTTTTTTTTTTAATCAAAAAATTACTTTCTGATACAGCACAGGACGTTGATTTCATACATGTGAATATAGAAATAAGTTATCAATATTTGGCGGCGGCGGGGGGGGGGCGGCGGCGCCCTAGCGCCCTCTATTGGCCAGCCGCCCCTGCGTACTGAGTAACCAATAAAAAAGCAACATGAAATAGCGTATTGATCAGTCAAATGGCGCTAAAACTCAAAACTACTTACCTCAAGCTCCACTTACACAATACAACTTACACACACAATATTGGCAGGGCAAGTTGGCCTATTTTGTCTAGCCATAACCATGTCCATATTCTCCTCTTTCACTCCTCATCTGTTTTCAGCGCACATAAAAGCAACAATTGCCAAAGTGTGATTCGTCTTGCTTTATTTGTTTACCACTAGTGAATGCTAATGACATTTTATTCTTCTATACTAACTTGCGACAATTCAATGGGTGTCATGATCGTACAGTCTACATACCCATGTTTAATAGATCCATGCCGTAGTCTGATTTGTAATGATTTTATAGGGTTGCCGAAATTGCAAATTCTGTAGCAGGCGTTAGTCTTTCACCTTTCTTTCTTGCTTAATTGATTAGTGAGAGAGTACTGGCAGAGGAGAGCAAGATTTCAGCAAACGCGGTTGGTAGGTTGGATACCCTAGATCAAAAACAAGTTGTTTCGAGTTGGACAGTGGGGTGCCCTTTTACTGGAGCCATGAAAGTATTTTAGTCCTCATTCTCTGTCAGGAACCCACCTAAGAGTATGAATTCTAGCTGTGTCTTCTTAATTTATACTGGTCAATCTTAGGACCTCTCACTCCAATCTCGCATAGTGTCAGTCACATCAGTAGCTGCTGGAATCAGATCAAACACAGGTGAATCTAAATTTCAGATTGCATTTGCAGTTTGCTTTGCAGATCAAAGGCCAGTGACTGTGGCTCAGCGGTTCAAGAATGTTTTCAAGAAGGATCAGAGGCTGTAGGTGTTGCCAAGGCGGGATTTTCCTAACTTAACCTGATTAGTCTGGGGAGCGTTTTCCAAAGCCGAGCAGAGAGGAAAAGCTAATTATCTGAAGTAAAAACCCCTTTGTTACCCTGAAAATGTCTACTTACTGCACAGAAATGCACAGTCTTGAAATAATAATCCGTTATTACAGCATGGTGCTATCGCTTGCTCACTTCCCCAGGGTTGTAACATGATCACAAGGCTGCGAGGAACTTTTCTAAATAGTTACTGTGATAGGAAATGAAGCCAGAGATTAAAAAGCTTCCAGCCTCCACTAGATTCAGAACGGATTGTCTGTGCAGAACAATAAAAATTCATTATTTGTGCTGCCTAAGGCGTAGGTGAAAAATGTCCCAAATTTCATTGTAATATTTCCAAAAGGGATACAGTACACCTCAAATGTAATTTTTCCGTAACTACTTTTGGAGAGCTGCGAGTCCTGTGTGCTTGTAACCGTTAGAGCTCTTTGTCCAATATTCTAGCAAGTCACGTGTCTCCTCTATGGAAGTAAAATAATGTCAAATGTTTTTGAAATAAAAAGCCTGTTGAATTGCACTACTTGAAAAAACATAGGCATTGCATTAACCATGCTTGCATTTTAATGCATTGTATTTTTAGGGCTTGCATTTTTATGGGCTGAAATTCAACATGGTTGAATATTTAAACTGTGAATATTTCAATTAAAAACATTTCAAACACCTTTTCATTATTAAAAATGCAATAATCCATATTCACCTTTCATATTTAACTTCCAAAATATTCAAACTGTTTAAAAATACAACCAATAATATTCAACAGGCAATTTTCGGTCCATTTTATTTCGCTTTGCAAATTCGCTTCCACAAATTCAGTGGTTCAAATTCGACAGTAAATTCAACATTGACGTCCAGGAACTGCAGGAAAAGCAGTAGATTGCCGAGCATACTCTCCATCTGCTGTTAGTCGACCTCACCATCAGATGGTGCAAAAGCGCTTGTTGTTGACGAAGACATTCATTCATAAAATGAAAATGATTATCTGTGTCAGTAGGCCTATATCGGGAAAAGATGATAAAGACACAAAAGCTGTGTTTATGTTTCATTCAATAACTTCATTGTTACTTTCCCTACATGTCATCAGCTTTCTCTACCATGAACAGGATTATAATCGGTTTCCCTCAATACCTCATACTCAAGGATTCCCCTTCCGTTGGGACAAAACGCTTAACGTAGCTTAATGGACTAATACAGTGATATGAAAGACCAATCTTGCACCTTATTAGGGATGTAGGCTGTAGGCTACTATATAGGCTACAGGCAAGAAGATGGACTCAGAATATGAACTTAACGCGCAAAGTTTCATGCTGAGCGTTTCGTGATATAGTGGCAGAAAATCAACACTTGATCAATTATCAATAAATACGAACACATTCTCTTCTCTTCTCTTCTCTTCTCTTCTCTTCTCTTCTCTTCTCTTCTCTTCTCTTCTCTTCTCTTCTCTTCTCTCTCTCTCTCTCGCTCTCTCCATATATATATATATATATATATATATAGCCTATATATATAACGTTACGTGATTGAATACAGAATAGCTGAATCCGTGTTTATATATATAGTATGCCTACGTGTATTGCATTAGCTTAAACTGTCACAGCACTTGCATATTGTCCTCCTATTGTTAGTTTAACTGTAAATCGCTTTGGATAAAAGCTTCTGCTAAATGACTAAATGTAAAATTGCCTTGACATTGGACATTCGCACATTTAGGGACCGTCTGTAAAGTTGCATACAACATTGGCATACACGTTTCTAACTTCAATAGCAAACTTAAATTTATTTGAATAAATATCAAAAATCCAAAGGGTGCGCATTATGCCTGACACTAAATGAACACTTTACAGTTGGTTTTATGACTGTAAGTCGTTCTATTCAAATGCTATCGGAGTTAGAAACGTGTATACCAAAGTCGTATACACTTTAGAGACGGTCCCTAATTGTGAGAATGTCCAACATCAAGCCATCTTTATGCCAGTCTATCACTGGGAAACGCTCAGCATTAAGCTTTGCGCGTTATTCTGAGTCCATCTGCTTGCCTGCGAGTTTGGTCTTTTACATCACTGTAGTCCATTAAGCTACGTTAAGCGTTGTATATGTCCAGCAGGGGAATCCTGAAGTATTGAGGGAAACCCTAATAGCCTGCATGCAGCACATCGCCACAATATAAAGTTAAGGCAACTAAACAACCAAGAGAAATATATGTCAACCTCAAAAATGTAACATTGGATCTGTATATCCGCATCGGGGAATAACATTATTATGTCATAATAATCACAAATACACTTACATTGCTGTAAATGATTTTTATGAATGAATGACTTCCTCTACGCGCCTTTGCACCTCCTGCTGGTGAGGTCGACTAACAGCAGATGGAGAGTATGTTCGGCAATCTTCTGCTTTTCCTGCAGTTCCTGGACGTCAATGTTGAATTTACTGTCAAATTTGAACCACTGAATTTGTGGAAGCGAATTTGCAAAGCGAAATAAAATGGACCGGAAATTGCCTGTTGAATATTATTGGTTGTTTATTGGTTATTATTGGTATTTTTAAACAGTTTGAATATTTTGGAAGTGAAATATGAATGGTGAATATGGATTATTGAATTTTTAATAATGAAAAGGTGTTTGAAATGTTTTTAATTGAAATATTCACAGCTTAAATATTCAACCATGTTGAATTTCAGCCCATAAAAATGCAAGCCCTAAAAATGCAATGCATTAAAATGCAAGCATGGTTAATGCAATGCCTATTTTTTTCAAGTAGTGCAATTCAACAGGCTTTTTATTTCAAAAACATTTGACATTATTTTACTTCCACACTCCTCTTCATACTGTAGCTACACAGTCCTAAGCAAAGCATTTAGGGTCCTTTTAGTTCCGATTGAGGTTTATTGTGGAGACACGGGTTACTTTACATATGGTAAACTAAAGTTCACAGTATTTTGGGTTTAGCTACAGCAAGTTTTTGCATTTCTCCCAGAAAACTGAAATAACTAAGGCCTGTTTATTATGCTCTTATTTATAATATGCATGATGTACAAGCAGTTTTAGTCAAATGAGCATCCAAGACACGGGTCTCGTTCCTGTCATTTGTTTATAATTAACCATGACGGATTGGCTCATCTAGCTATCACATCTACAAAGAGAGGAGGAAGAGGATAAACAGGGATGAAAGCAAATCACTCATAGCCTGATTAGTCCAGTGTTCCATGAGTGATTCATCATCTATCAGTGAAAACAAGTTATATTCAACAACATCCTGAATAATCTGTCAAAATGGAAGTGGTGGGTTACTCTGGCATGTTCAATCTGGGATTTAAAGTTGCTGTGGCCAATTAATTGCCCAATTATTATTATTATTATTATCATTATTATTATTATCATATTATTGGCCAGTGCTGACACTGAAGGTCTGGCAGATTATCCTGCGGTCAGAGGTGTGATGAATGGATGACATCACAGCACTCATAGCATGTTGGCTCAGATTCGAAGGTAGTGAAAGCCAAAGGCTACTAAAGCCTGGTCACTGGCAGCCGGACATCAACTGATGCCAGATTTTACTCTAGGGATCAGTCACATGTAGTTCACTACTCGCACCCCTACACGCCTGCAGAACTCCACAGATTCCCATGGATTCTGAATGTCCATTATTCACAAAGATATACTGTACATACAGTGTCCCTTGCCCCTTGTGTGTTCATTTATAAAATATTTTGGCTAATTTGACTATGTGAAAAAAGTCTCAAAAATCAGACATTTTATACAAATAAGTCAACGCATTCTCATCCTAGGACGTCATATACTGACGCTTTTGACATTTCGTCTACATCCAACGCACATGGCACCCTTTAGCGTCAATATGACACGCACAGAGCTTTGTTCGGTTATGGGTAGGTTTAGGTCTGGGGTAGGGTTAGGGTTAGACCGCTAGGAGGCGCCTTCTGGCCCATATCTATTTGCGTCTCATATTGACGCTAAAGGGTGCCATGTGCGTTAGATGTAGACGAAATGTCAAGAGCGTCAGTATATGACGCCTTGGGATGAGAACAATATTATATCGTGTCACAATATATCGCAATACAAAAATGCAACAATATGTATTGTGGATAGTGACAATATACTGTATATTGTGTATAGTTCACCCAAAATAAAAATGTCACCCAAAATAAAAATGTTGAATATAATGTATACTAATGCAATGGGGGAATATTTGTGGGTCCTGATAATGCCAAATGTCTTATGTTACCAGTAAAAAGTGGCCTACATTATTATTAAGCATATTCGTCTAAAATAATTCGGTATTTTCAGCTTCAGAATCATGAATATTTTTATTCGGGTGTCACTATTGTCCTTTGCATTGGGTTTCCAGCACAAGCCTAATAATTTACACCCACAGTGTAATATCTAAATTTAGCATTTTAATCAACAGTACATTTTTTGTTAACCTATTATCATATGTCTTGGAGTATCGCAATATTATTGCATCGTGATATGTATCGAATCGTGACTTGAGGCTATTGTTACACCCTCACAAACAAGTACATATGACCAGATTTTGGATCATCATCTAACTCTAAGCAAGGTTTGTTTGAAGAATTATTTGAGGGCAGACCAATTCCTCCCAGTTTTTCCACCCAGTCATGAACTTTTCTTCTTCTTAAACAGTGTCAGAATAGTTCAATACAACTTCTAAAGGTGTTTCAAATAACACTGCGCTCAGATTCATCATATCACTCTTTTCATATCACTCAATCATATGATTTATGGATTCTGCCCTGCGATAAAAGTGTCTGACTTTAGGTCAGATGAACTGAGCCCTTAAACTCATGTCTCTTAATAAGGGTCATCTCAGGTGGGCTGGAGACCATGTCTTGATCAATTGCTTGATTAAATAAATAAATAAATAAATGCATACCCTTTCACTATCCACTTTACTACACCAACTGGGTTTTAAAATATAGGTGGCATTTTTGGTGAATGGGGAACTTCCACCCAAAAGGACTGAAATATTACCAAATAATCCTTATTTGTTGTTTTGAATGAGCCGTACATTTTCTGTCATGCTCTATTTTTATCCATCATGAAAATGATGTAACGCTTGGTATTTTAATGTTACGTTGGTATCAAAAGTAACTGTGGCAAGAGCCCTTTTCTTTCCACTGTTTTCTGTTCCTCCTGATTATTTTCTCTTTTCTTTGATTTCTACTGTTTTATGAAAAGGACAACATATACTGCATATTTGTAGTTTGCTTTCCCCAGATTTAATAAATGATGTCTCATGAATAATTCACTGAAATGCACTAATAATCTTGTTTTTCTCATCAATCCTTTTCAAATCCTTGCTCATTTCTCTTTCCCAGTTTTATTTCCACATGGGTGATTTCAAAGATAATTTTCTTCTTTTTTCACTTCTAATCCTTACTATAAATATTTACTAATATAGGAAAATACAATATCTGTCAAAATGACAGAAAGCACTTTGAAATATCCATCAGTGTTCCAGTTAATTAACTTTTTAGATTAACATTATATACACTTGTATTTAGTTTAGACTTGCATTTAGTCCGTAAAGTTGAAGTGGAATATCATCTGAGCTTTTGAGGTTATTCATGGTCTGCTGAAAGTTTTTTTTTTTATATATAATTTTACACTTTCAAGTTTCCTTTTGATGTTCGATGGTTGAGGAGTGAGGAGAATAATATTACCTGTTCTTGTAACCTGTTTTTGCAAATGCTTGTGGCATTCACAACGGATCCGCGGAAACTATTAAAGATGTTGTATTATTCATGTCAGGCCAGTAGTTGGCGATGTCACTTTGTAAGAAACATTACACGCCTATAGACTGAACACGTAATAAGCATGCTCATGACATCGCCGTTTGCACAAATTCACGTTTTTGTAGTTTACACAGAGACGTAATGGTATCGATTTTAGAAACTTGCACTATGGCGTTTTCAGGCCCCCTAAATGCCGTTGTTGTGCAAATGAACGACCAAAACACATAAAAAGTTTTCCGTTTTTAGTTGAAAATGTTTTCATGTAAACGCCCCCTCTATTCAGTCATGCTGAATTTCTCCAAAAATCTGATTAATTATTAATTATTGTCTTTAAATCTATGGTTCCTTTCATTTCCAGTGGTTTTGCTCATTCCCAGTGATTAACTCAAGCTTGAACCTTGTGTCCTCGTATGTTTACAGTCACAGACTTAAGCATCCCCTGCTCTCAAACAAACATGTGTCTTGTGTTGCCATCTACAAACCATCACCTGTTCCCTCATTCAGTCATTCTACCAACTCGAGCTACTCAAGAATAGTGAAGCTCATTACTCCGGATCTGGAGTAACACACTGGTAGAGGGGGAAACAGGGGGCGGCAGGAAGATGGACATCATGTAGACTGTGATTGATCCCGTGGCAATGTTTTTCCGTGACCCATGTGCTTTAGCTGTAATGCAGTAATGGAATTAGGAGGTGAGGCTGAGGACAGCAAAAGACGGATTTCTGCCAAGCAGAAGGCGAATCCAGGACACTCGTTATGGGATAATGACGACATGGTTTCCATTACAACCAAAGATTTTACACACACATCACATATTTTTTTTTTTAACAGATTTGAAGTAACTATTCTTACAACTCTAACGACAAAAGTAACTGTTTCCTAAACCTAAAGGAAAATCATCTTGACCATATATGCTTCAGGCTTTTTATGCAAGCTGATATTTATCTGAACATTTTTATTTGACCCTTTATTCTCAAAGTAGTTAAGTCAATTGTTGGGATACATTAAGCATATAAAGATATGAATAAATGTGTACAGTAGTTCAAATAATTTTTTCTTCGAAGAAGTTGAGAAGTTGTCATATTAAAATCTCTGGCTTTAACTGATCACAGTTTGAGGCATATGTCTTAAGAAAAGTTTCTATATATAACCTTCAAGTGTTCTGTCAGAGGCTTCATGTAAAGAAACTTTTAGGGGTTCCCATCATTGGATCATTTTATGGATTTAGTTTTAATTCAGTAGTAATTCATTTTTAATTATAATTAAATTGTATTAATGAATGAGCTCGTGAACAACATACTTTAAACATAACAGTATTATGCAATCATTTAAGATATTTCCCCTTATATGGAACCTTTTTGGCATAAAGGTTTCTTTAAAATTGAGTCATAGGGTTCTAGATTGAACATTGAACCTTTTTTTCTGAGAGTGAAAAAAAAATTTGCCCAAAAACAGAGAAGGAACTGGCAATTTCCTCAAACCCTAGTACATCACAATACAATGCATAATTCAAAAGATGTGGAAATAGCTGTAAAAAATCAATACAGAGAATTATGTAATTAACATTGGACAATGCTTTGGACCCTATTTTTTACAGCTTATAGTGTTGAGATCTTTAGTTTTTAGATGTAGTTGAGATCTCTTCTGAAAGGGAGCAAGTGAGATTACTGGGTGTTTCTCAGGAAAAACAAAACTCTAAAGAGGAGGAGATTTCAGGAAATGTCTTCATTTATTTATTATTCAATCTTATTGCTGTCTAGAAGAAGCAACTGAGAAATTAAAACAAACTCATTTGTGATTTTTCTCTCAGATGGGTTTCGAATAAAACCCACCTGACAAATGAATGAATGAATACTCAGCAGCAAATAAGCTTTCTTTTCTATGGATGTGTTGTGTTTCTGATTCATATATGTGTGTGTACTGGTGTGTGTTTCACAGTGATCAATCTGTGTGCTTGTGTTTGACTACAGAGAAGGCCGTATGTTGGTGATTAGCTGGGAGTATGCGTGACAGATGCTCTGTGAATACTACTCTCATCCCTGCAGACATGCAAACAGCCTTCTCTCTTTCCCTCATCTACATAGAGCACTACACCTTGACACTTCAGTTTGCCCCAGTCTAAACGCGCTTGTTGACTCTCATCAGACAAACAGCAGGAGCTCAGAGCTAATTCTGATTCCAACAGATGCTTTTTCGCAAAGCTTTGTTTTATTGTTAATTGTTTTCCAATGTGCTCTCTAGCGTAAAGTTCCAAACTTTTTTGTGACATTTGACAACATTGCATTTTGGTTATTACAGCATTAAAAAAAAACAACCTTATAGAGTCCACCAATTCAAAGACCAAATTGGCATGCAGTTTATGTACCAGGATAAAAAAAATAAAAATACAAAAATAAAGATTTATACCAAAGTGCGACACATCAAAACTATTGTCGCAAGTTCCATCATTAGTTCTGTCGTTAGTTAAATGACCTTGTGATCATAGTTGGATAATGATGCTTTTGGGAAGCACACCTGATGTTGGTTTTCTTTAAGTAGCCCTAAAACATTAATATTTAAATAATCAAAATCTATTTTTCAAAAATAAAACCTCAAAATAAGCCTCTTAACCGTCTGACACTATTTTTGATGTTTCCCATATGTCTTGCCAAGTTCATCTTTAAAAGTATAGTGTTCTCCAATTGCTTCAAAGACATAGTAAGATAATGAGAGATGGATAGATTGCTGTTCTGAATTCATAAGATTTATACACTTACCTGACACTTTATTTGACCCCATTTTGCCTTCATAACTTCTTTAATTCATCATGGCAAGATGCTGGAAACATTCCTCAGATATTTGAGTCTAAATCGACATGATGGCATGTCACACAGTTGCTGCAGATTTGACGACTGCACATCCACACACGCTGGCATTCACTGGCTTCACCGAGCGCTTGTACAGATACACACGGGAGCATTTGAAAGCTGCCATCTATCAGAGGATCCCTAATATATCCACCGATAGACGGATCCGCTGAAACAAGCCTGCTTTAAAACGCTCCCGGGTGTATCCAAGCGCTCGGTGAAGACAACATGTTTTTAAAGCGTCGTAGCCAATCACAGACATATATGTTGAGCGTGAACGCAATGGCCAATCAGAGACATGCATGTTGAGCATGTGAACGCAAATGGCCAATCAGAGATATGTTGAGTGCATGAACACAATGGCCAATCAGAGACATATATGTTGAGCGTGTGAACACAATGGCCAATCAGAGACATATATGTTGAGCGTGTGAACACAATGGCCAATCAGAGACATGTATGTTGAGCATTCAAGCGCAATGGCCAATCAGAGACATGCATGTTGAGCATGTGAACGCAAATGGCCAATCAGAGACATACATGTTGAGTGCATGAACACAATGGCCAATCAGAGACATATTGAGCGTGTGAACACAATGGCCAATCAGAGACATATATGTTGAGCGTGTAAACACAATGGCCAATCAGAGACAAATATGTTGAGCGCATGAATGCAATGGTAAATCAGAGACATATATGTTGAGCGCTTGAATACAATGGCCAATCAGAGGTGTTTAAGAATCCGTTCAACAGCGCTCAAAATGCTAGAGGGAAATATTGATATTGTCACATTTTTTACATTTCAGGACCGATTTGGTACCGAAGTCGGTACTTTTGACAACACTAGTGTGAACTTCAGCAGATCATCTTGACCATGTCTACATGCCTAAATGCATCGACTTAATGCCATGTGATTAGATATTTGCATTAACGTGCAGTTGAACAGATGTAACCTACCTAATGAAGTGTATAAAACTAAATAGACAGCTCATTCTTTGAACTCTAATCATGTTTCCTCTTTATCTGTAGGTAACGTATACACTCGTTTTCAATTTTTATTGGTCAGATATTTTTTTGTGTGTAAAATTACCACAATTTTGCCATTTCTGTCTTCATGTCATACTCAGTGTGTGCACTGCTAAAATGAATTTAACCTAAACAAAATATTTGCTGTACACTGTCATGTATCCTGATTGTATTCTCTATACATTTTAACTATGCTGAACCGTAATTTTTATTTATCGTTTGGAACTGAAATATATTTGCAGGGTTTCTGAATTGCACATGTTTAGACGTTCATTAATTTATTGTGGTTTTTGTGGTGCTTTAAAACATAAAACAACTTTTCTCTAAATTGGCTAGAGGGACCATCTAGTGTTACTGGTCAACCTGAGATCGTAGTCTTTGTACTTTTGTAGCATTTTTGTGATGCATTGCAGTTTTGGCAATTCTGACAGATTATGCAACATCTCTTCAGTACGTGGGTGTCCTTTATCAGAACACAGCTCTTTCAAACTGCCTGTAGCTGTAAACCCTGCTGTGAATTATTGAATTATGCTAAATTTGGCTATATTTGACACCAGATCCTTACACCCAATGATGAATAAGTAGCAGTAACCTGGCTTTATCATTCTGCCATCTGATCCTTCTGATGGAAATGTCAGTGAGAGGCCAAGACACTATCATCCAAAAGCTCCTGAGTGTGTAAATCTGCATGACTCGCTCTTTCTCTTTCTCTGTCTGGTTAGTGAGCAGCCAGTCAAGTATGCCTGTCTCCAGATGAATAATCTTCCCTTCCCTGGCAGTCTAGCTAGGCCACAAAAGCTGACAAATGATCCACTGACACCTATAGCCCACTGGCATATCACTCACTCTGCCAAGACTGAGAGAAATTGAGATTTGTGCTTGACAGTAAACAAAAGATCTTTAATTAGACTAAATTAGAATACATGTTTTTAAGATGTTTGACTTAAGACTTATCTCGATAATTTTCATTAAATTAGCACAAAGAAGGATATATGTGTTATAAGCGTGAGACGGCCAAATGAAAAGTATTTCTCAGTAGGTACTTTTACGCAAGCCTCCAACACATTTGTGTATATTCACTTGCACAATAGCCTGTCATTTTGCTTTTCAGCTAGTGAGTCACACACATTGTGAAGCATGCTGTTATCACATTGGTCATCTTTCCTCAAGCACAAGGGTCTCATTGTGTTGGTTGCTTGGTTATGGTAGAACAGTCTGATTGAAAATCTCAGCACACCTCCAAACCTTAAGATCAAATCAGTGAGCAGAATGTCTTTTTTCTGGCGTCACATAGAGAAGCTCCCAACTCACAGCTTCTTTTCTTTATCCTTGTCTGAAGAGTGTGGCTTGCGGTTATATGGCTGGTCTGTTATTAAAAAAGCTGTCCGTGCCTGTTAGTTATGTTTCCAGGTGAATATCAGAAATGACATTAAGCTACTCATAAATGTTATTCAAATTTTATCAGCTTTGATCACAATCTGTTGAAGCATGACAGAAAAAAAAATTATTCAGAAAAAAAAGTCATATTCAGTCTAAAAATCTAATTTATATTCGAATATGTTTAATTATACGACAGCAATGGCACTTCATAATTTATGTATTTACAAAGCAAATCTCGACTACTTGATTGTTTATAATGTTGCAAAATATATGCAGTACACTCATATAAAGCAAAACCGTATACCATATAGCAAATCTTGACAGTGTGTTTACATCACAAAATCTAAACTGTATTATCGTCCAGCTCTTTATATAAAGTTGTATAATATATACAACTTTATCCACATACACGCATTAGCCTATACTAAAATAAAGCAATATGCAGAGTTCAGATGCAAAAGCCTCTAAGTGCCATCTGAAATTTTCTTCTATAATGAGGCTTTTGCATCTGAACTCTTTATATATACTATATAGTTCCCGGTGGGTTCGGGAGTAGAATAGGCCCAACACTTCCCAGCGTGCCGTAAGACAAGACACCCAGACGATCGGCATGGCAAAGCCCCAGTGGAGAGCACCACAATCAGATTGATTACATCTTAGTCAAAAAGTGCTTTTAATCCAGCATCAACATTGGCAAGATATGCAGTTGTCCAAGGGCTGATACTGGAAGTGACGATTACTGTCTGAATGTCTTTTCGCCTACACTCTTAAAAAAAAAAAAAAAAAAAAAAAAAAGAGAGTATTGTTCAGGAACCGGTATTGTTATCGAACATTTTTGAACAATACCCAGCCCTACTTGCAACATAAGCAATTTATTTACCAAGTGTTTGTGTCCTTCAAGAAAGCATTTGACACACACAAGTCTGACACACAGCTTTGTGAATGACAATGAAGAAGTACAAAATCAGCCTGAACCTTGTCAGAGTGCAGTTGCACAATTGAGCCATCAGCATCTGGTTCAGGATTACAATAAGTGTAAGTCAAGGCTGTGTATACAGTCTTTCATTCTCTTCACCATGATGGATGCCCTGAAAGACCATGAGGGTACCGTCAGCATAGGTGGCAGAACAATCACCAACCTCCATTCTGCAGATGACGTTGATGGACTAACGGGAGAAGAATCAGAAAAAACAAAAGGTAGTACACCTAGGTTTGCTCAAACAACTGCTGCAATGACACACCTCAAGCCCATCTGGAAAGAGAGACACATTCGTCTGGGATCAAAAGTGAGATTACAGCACTCAGTGGTCATCTCAATCTTTCTCTATGCTTGCGAATGACACTGGTGGTATCACTATAATTCTGTGCAGTGGAAGCATATGTGGGAGGTGTTCATTTCATTACCAACACTCCTGGAGTTTCTCTGGAAAAGGTCAAACTTCTCGTCCTCAAATAGGCACCTGGGGAGTGTGATTTTTAGCTTGTGCCCTACAAAATGAGATTTTTCTCTCAGAGTTGTATTAATATTAAAGCAGAGAGCTAAATCATGACACTGCTGCAGAGAAAATGTCAGATAAATGCTTTTATGCCCTGGTAAGCAAACTGCTTAATTTTATTTGACTGAAACTAATGACTTTAACATGACATTCACAAATTGCATTAATTAATAGATCCCATTTGTCAGGATAAGCACAATTGTCTTGCCAGATAAAATCAGCTTCCTGTATTCCCATGAATTGTTTGAAATGACATACTGTAAGGCCAAACCTGGTCTAAATCGTTTGAACTAATCTAAGAAAATTCCATGATGGAAACAAAATTTTCTTGTTTTCATATACCAGACTTGGGATGACTCTTTGACTGGTTTCTCTGCTAGACCCCAATATAAACGCTTCCTCTGATTGAAAGCTAAAAAAAAAAAAAAAAAAAAAAAAGTGAAAACGTTTTTCAGTGAAATTTCAGTCTGTTCTTCACACAAAGTTATTATATTGTTTGAGACGCCTTGTTAGCGCACATGTCACAGGGCTCCTACAAAGTTTAGAAAGTTTTAGAAACCACACACACTTGGAACTCACCTAGCCCCAATCACCAGCACTGTATAGAGCACACACACACTCCCTCAGTCATTGCCTGACCTTGTTTGATGCTACATACTACCTACTAACTTGATGTTCTTGACTACCTTGCTAGCTACTGCTGTTACTTCATTCAAGTCGATCTCCAGTCATCCAAGCCATCTTCCAGTCGTTAAGTAATCCAAGTTTTCTTCCAGTCTTCCCTCATGTCGATCTTGTTCCCACATGTGTTTGTGCTCCAACGGATCTGCAAGACAAGATTTAAAGTTAACAATACAAGTCTATCTCATCTGCATTGAGTTCCAGCCATATCTACAATTAAACGTACCCGTTTGAGTTTTACCACAGTTCTGGTCATTACATCCAAGCTTGAGCATGATAGAAGGTCAGGCGCAACAAGGTGGATTTTCCAGTCATTTCCCAGAAGATCTTCTCTCCCTTTCCAAAGCTGTTTGTCCCCTGGAAGACTACGTGCAGGAGTTCCTCGAGCTCTGCCACCCTGTGTCCTGGAGTGACGGGACTTTAAAGACCTGCTTGAAGACCACCTGTTCTGACTACTGCCAGCGAAAAAGAGAAAACATCCAGTGAGCTTCAGTTATGTTGGGAAAATGCCTTGTTGATGCCAGAGGTCAGAGGAGAATGACCAGACTGGTTCGAGCTGATAGAAAGCCATCAGTAACTCAATTAACCACTCGTTACAGCCAAGGTATTTGCAAGGTAAGAGCATCTCTGAACACACAACATGTCTAACCTTGAAGCAGATGAGCTACAGCAGCAGAGGACCGTACGGTTTTTGGCATGAAAGCATGGATCCATCCTGCCTAGTTTAAGTTATTCAGGCTGCTGCTGGTGCAATGGTGTGGAGGATATTTTCTTAGCACACTTTGTACCAACTGAGCATATTTTAAACATCACAGTCTAGCTTAGTATTGTTCATAACCATGTCAATCCCTTTATGACCACAGTGTATCATCTTCTGATGGATACTTCCAGCAGGATAACGCACTGCCACAAAGCTCAAATCATCTCAAACTGGTT